>NC_134235.1:92002292-92305322 GCF_965152275.1 Natator depressus
TTAAGCTTGGGTTATAGGAAGATCTAACAATACCTGTCTTTGGCTCCACAGAGAAGTAGGGCTGTCCTTGTAAAATACTGTAAAGCAACCGGGCACTATTGCCATAAGCAGGATCATCTCCATCTGTAGCTGTAACCTGTATCACCGAAGTACCTGAAAAGAAAAGAAGTGAAATAAGAAATTTCTTATATATATATATATATTTGTTTAAAATGAAATGACTGTTTCCCATATAAATAACATATAAATCTCTCGTGGCATATCTATAGCTTTTAACCAGTGTCTGATTCTCTCTTCTTGTCTCATCTTTGTCTACATCTTTTTTTTTACCCATTTTATTTAATATAAATCAATTCATACTGTATGGAACCCACCCTAGATATTCAGTACTGGCCAACTACCACCCAGTATCAAACGTCTCATTCCTGAGCAAGCTCATAGAGAAGCTAGCAAAAGGCCAGCTAAATGCTCATCTAACTAAAGCTAACATTCTAAACCATGCATAATCTGGATTCAGGTGAAGACTTGGAACTGAAACTGCCTTAATGGCACTGATGGTTGATCTTCTGCTGTCAATGGATAGAGGACAGACAACCATTATCATCCTCCTGGACCGCTCTGCAAGATTCAACACTGTTTACCACAAGATTCTGCTGTCTTACCTGAGAGAGATGCAAAGGTTCAGGGTAATGCACTAAGATGGTTTGAGTCCTTCCTGGAGGGATGCACATAATGAGTAATGATGGGAAACTGCACCTCCACCACTAGACCTGTTACTTGTACAGTCCCAGAAGGATCAATTCTTTCTCTGGTTATTTTCAGGATTTACACATAAACACTAGGTGAACTAGTCAAATCAAAACTTAAATGACAGCAATATGCTGATGATACACAGCTGTACCTATCCTTCAACACATCTGACCATATCACAACCACCACCAAAAAGGCCCAGTGTTTGGATGAGATCAGCTCTTTGATGAAGAAAAGCTGGCGGAAGCTGAGGCTGATCAACATGGAGGTGATGCTGGTGGGCAGAGGACAGGATTTCAATGAGTTTGCAACCACAGTGTACCCACAATTGGTCAATTCAGTCCGTAAAGGAGTACTCTTATATTCCTTTCTCAAGTTGAGCTCTCACATATCAGCATCTACAAATAAGATTTTCTACCATCTCCATCTGGCTTGGAAACACCATTCCATCTTGGTGCATGAAGACCTGGCCTTTGTCACCTCTCCACTGGATTACAGCTTCAAATACAGTTTCAATGAAGTCACACAAATGAGGGTCATTCTTGTCAGTTGCCAGCTTGTGCAGATCAAGGAGTGACTGGTTCACATTCTTTTCCAGGTGCAAGGCACACTCCATTGCTGTCAACCCTGGTCATGAATCCTTCAGCACTTAGGAAACTCCATGTAGTTCAGAATGTTGTAGCACATCTCCTCAGCAACACAGGCTGCTACAAATACATCAGACCCACCTTCCACTCTCTATAGGCTTCCCACATAATTTAAAAACAAGTTAAAGGTCTTGGTCCTTATCTTCAAAGCACTCCATGGCCTAGGCCCAGGGTGTCTAAAAAAAAAACATCTGAAGCTCTGGGACAAAGACTGTGGTTGACAACTATGTTCCTGTGACACAGCTGGACTCTCAAAATTAAGAGTAAATCTTGTCTGTGCAGGAGACAAAATCTAAGGCTGTGGAATTAACTCCTCCAGGAAGTAGGGACTATTACAAACCTCATCACATTTTTGCTCCAGTGCAAGGCTCATTTCTTTGATCTTGCCTTCTCCTAACAGAAATACATAGCAGCAGTATGTGTATATATATATAAGGTACACACTGCCAAAACAAGACACTCTACTGGAGAGCAAATGAGAAAACAAACCTGTGATAGATATGTAGTCATGCTGCTTAATGCAGTACTGGAAGGTGCTCAGGTACTATGGTGATGATGTGGTATAAAAACCTATATAACTTAGACTAGAATAGTACACTGTACCTTATTTCTAACTAGGGTGACCAGACCGCAAGTGTGAAAAATTGGGACGGGGGTGGGGGTTAATAGGACCCTATATAAGAAAAAGACCCCAAAATCGGGACTGTCCCTATAAAATTGGGATATCTGGTGACCCTACTTCTAACCATTTCATGTACCCAGCTATGTCATCGTGCAGTGCAGAGAGAGAATGGAAGCGTGTATGTTCCAAAAATAGGCTCAATAGAAGGCTTAATATTTCTTCTCTTCTTCAGCCTCTGTTCTGGTTCCATTCTCCTTTTCTATTTATATTAAAAAGAAAGATTAACTTGCGACTTTCCAATGGGATTTTTATCTCTATATTGGCAAATACTGTATATTGTCCTCAGTTTTTTTCTAATTTATGATATGTGAATGGGCTACTTTAAGATTTATTTTCCATTGGATATGTTTAAAGATGTTTTATTAAAGTGTTCCACATAAAAAACAAGCCAAAACAAAAGACGAATATTGTATGAACCTCTAATTTAAAACCTACAGAGGAGCTGATAGAAAAAAAACTGTTAACAAGCAAAGCAGCCAGGAAATAGAACAAGACTCTGATAGCATTTTATATCCTTGAGGCCTTTAATGAGCCTTTCCTACTGCAAAAGAGATAGCAAAATCAATCTACAGAACATGATTTCATCTCTAGTTGGGAGTCAGTCATGTCCTAGATCCAAAATTGACAACATCCCCATGGGCCATCCGTGGGGATATCCTTGCAAAGAAATATTCCTCAGCATCATCATTTTATAATAAAATGATTATGTTTATCTTATTTCTTACCTGATTTCTATATAAGAATACAAATAGCTACCTCACTTGAGGAAAAACAAGACCTAGAGCCACTTTCCATGACTTTCTGACTTATGATCACATTATAACATCTTATCATAAGACAGTCTCTTCCATTGCATGTTTTCTCTGATAATTAAGTCAGCAACACCCAGAGGGTCTGGGGTCATGAGTGTAAAATACAGTATCCTCTCAATATATCTTGCTCCGAGTGGAGGACACTCTCTGGATACTAAAATACTCTTTTAGAAACTTCTCAGACTAAAGAATCAGTAACTTGGCTACTCTGAAGCAAAATGCTGTTCCTTTGCTGTTGATTTCAAGAGCAGTTCTGTGTCTAGAGCAAGTACAGAATACCACCCTCAGAACATGCCTATAATATCAGTCTCAGAGTGAAACTAATTGGGGTGGGGGGTGGAGAGAAGAGAGATTCCCCCCCCCCCCCCCACACACACACACTCGTGGCCTTTAGGTGTATATGTGGCACTTTTTCAAGCGTATTATGCAGAATCAACTTTACCTATAGGCAGACTAAGCAGCTGCCTAGGGCTGCAAATTTTGAGGCCTCAGATGGGCAGAAATGGTATAAGTGGCAGTGGTGATGGCGTGGTATGAAGATGGTAGCGCTGCCCAGTGCAGGGGGTGGCTGGGGCTCTGAGCAGCCAGAAGTGGCCCTCTACTGCACTAGTGGGGAAGTGCTCCTGCCCCTTTCCCAGGGGCTCCAATGAGCAGGAAGCTTCCCCCAAATAGGCTGTGCCTGCTGGGGAAGCACTCTTGCCCCTCCCCCCAGCCACTCCCCACCCCCCCCAGCAAATAAGATCATGGGTACTACCAGGAGCAGCCCTGAGCTGTTCGGCACCTGTGTCTGAGATTGGGGCTGTGGCTACAAGTACAGTGACCCACCTGGCTCTATGTTGGTGCCAGCCTGCACCTGCTGCTCTGCACCCAGTCTCTGTGGATCTTGCTGCCCCAGCTGCTGCTGCCACCACTCTGGGCTCATGCTACTGCTGCTGGTGGGGCAGGCAGGGGAGGGAGGCTGGGGGTGTGGAGTATGGGGGGACAGGAAGGGGGGCCCATTGTGGTTGAATTGAGCAGCTCCAGGGGCAGAGTTGCAAGGGCTAGATGTGGAGTGTGTCCCTGGCCCCAGGGGATGGAGGAGACCATGAAGAATTTCAGGGAACAGATGGGGAATGCTATAACGGTACAAGGCAGAGGGGAGGTGCAGTCAAAATCGAGGGATGCATCAACCACACTTTTTCGACCCATTATCCCCCTAGTTGCAAAATCCAGCTCTGCCACTGATCAAACTAGTGATATATACATCTTTCTATTGCTGGTGAGAAATTTCAAAGATAAATTGACAGGTTAATCTTCAACAACCGCGAACATTTGAGGCTTTCAACTTCAGAAGCAACACCCTTCTCAAACATGACTGACGAGTAAGGGGTATATATATATACACTCAAGTACATAAATGTTAACTCAAAACAAACTGTGATCTAGAAACAGAAGGTCACCAGAGATCAGTCTCACTGAACCACTCCTGCATATGAAAATCACTGTTAAGCATGAAAATAATGCAGCCCTTTTGAAGTAACTGAGTATTAATATTGACAAAAGCTACCACTGTGGATAATCCAGTGGATACAGTGTATGATTGATGCCATCTCTGAAACAGGAACCAAAATACAAAAAGTAAAGCTCAGAAATGTGCTATTTTATGGGATTATATTTAATAGATCGGGGATATAGATACATAGAAAAAGAGATTGCTTATGTGACTGCAATATGATGATTACAGCCTATTGGATCTTATTCAGTTAAGGCCATGTTTCATTTTCTACTCATTTTATTAAAAAATGAATACTTGAAGCTGTGATTTGTAGTACTACCCATTTGGGCAGCTCCAGTCCAATCCCTCTGGTTCTGTGTTGGGTCTGCTGAGGTATAGAAGCAGGCAAGGAAGGGCTAAGGAGCATGGAGCTCATACAGGTGGGCTCTGCCAGGCCTAGGTGCAGGGTATGAAAGGAGAAGTAAGCAAGTGGTGGTAATCTAGTAAAGAGAGGCCAGGCTCAAGGCAGGGGTAAATGCTCCTCTCCTTCTTGAACCTCAGATGGAGGAGAACTTCCATTTTAAAATGTGGAATATATTTTTGAAAGGGGTGGGCTTTATTTTGGGATTGGCTTCTCACATCTCCCAAGAAATGAGATTCCACACCATAGATTAAATGTGGACTTGGTACTAGGCAGCCCAATAAGGAGAGATTCCTTTCCAATTTTGAATTTGTCACCTCAGGTGGAAGATATTTCTGTATGGGTACTACCATACAAAAGCAAGATGTTACCTCAGTGGAATAGTGCTTCATTAAATGTGTCAACATGAGCAGTTATGCCTGAATAATAAAAAGTTGCCACTGCTACTTAGCATCCCTGAAACAATAGTATAAACAATACTTTCAGCTTCCTCTTTGGAATTAAAAAATAAATCAGCAAATACAAATGTTGTACTTTATACTAATGGGCTCACACATTTTTAAGCAATTTTCTGAAGTTCCAGGAGTAAAATGACATAACTGATGGCCTAATTGGTATTGTTCAGAGTTATGATACCATTTATGGAAGTATCATTTACGCAGGAATGGAAGTTTGGAAAGGACAATGAACTTGCCTTTGGTATGCCAAAGATGCAAGTTACTCAGACATACCCATCAGCTTTCACACACTTGTGTCTTTGAATACAGTACAGTTAGATTACACAATACTGATAAAACAGTTCAGACCCAAATATGTGTTTTATGTGTTCAAACATAGATCTAGTTAATAAATCTATTTACACTTTCTTTATGATACTACTCTACCATCTAAGTTGCGTACACTGCTTTCCGTACATTCTCTTTAAAGATAAAATTGTTCTCTTTATTGTTGGTGCCTCCTATGGTGCAAACATCAGTGTCGTTTACCTATTATAACATATTAGGTAGCTACAGGAGAGTCATGTAGGAAATATCTTTTTGTTTTTCTAACTAGGCCCGAAATAGATTAAAAATATTACATATTGATATATCATTGAATCTGACTCCGACCCATTCTATAAGATGTACTGCATTTGGAGGAGTTTAATAGCACTATGGGAAGCACTTTATTTAAAATCATACCAAATGCCTGAGGGAAAACCATAGTCTTGTACTCCCAAAAGAGTCCATTTACTGATACATGTTTCATTTACTATGACACTTACATAAAAAATCCTAATAAAATTTAAATCCCGCAGATATGGGAGAGCTTAGAAAGCATACTCTTATGCTAATTTTCATTTATGTTCATATAAATATTAGTACTTGAACCTAACTTTGGGCTAAATTTTCCAGTGTATGTGGCAGGTCAGTGTTGGGGGCGAGGACATTCTGTGTCAGACTAGGGAAAGTAATACATTATTGTCTTTGGCTAGGCAGTGCTTTCTGTCACCTTATTTTCCTTGGTCTGTGCTTGTCTGCCGGCAGAGAACTCTTTCCCAAATGCAGAAGATGAGCACAGAGCCTTGTAGTGCTGTTTCCTCACTAGGTGATGCCCAGATCTGAAGGGAACCTAAGCTAAAAGATAAAAGCAAACTGACATGCTTAACTCAGCCAAGGGAAATTCTATGTCTGCTGTGAGAGAAGAACTGGTATGCTGAACTGATATGGGGTTGATGTCACAAAGCTTTGTTGTTTCCAGTCTCCATCTGCTGGTAGGTTAGAGGACCCTTTACTGGAATTAATGTTTTAGGATGCCGAGAAACTAAGGTCTTTGGCTTGGCTCTACTTGCTTTGTCCAGATTCAGGGTGCAGTCTCTACACACGATGCAGCAACTGGTAGCCAGTATTTAACACCACTCTGAGTTCTAATGAGTGTATGAGTGAGGGTAAAGGGGCATGTTCATCCAATGTGCGTATGGGAGTTGTCTGTAGCAGTATAACTCCTGAAATGACCATGTTGTCAGTGCTGCAGGGGTTCCCACACCATGGTGCACCCCAAGAAAGCTGCTTCATGTGGGTGTCCACAGATCTGCAGGCTTTCACCTAGATTTATATTCATGACTCAGGGCGATCAGAAGACCATGAATCTATCACTTCTGTAAACCAAGTGTCTCTCCAAGAGGGAAGCATGCAGAGAGTCTCCTCAGAGATCACCCATTCAGGTAAGGTTGGGGGAGTTTACTTTTGTACTTTCTGTGCTAAGGGGAGGATGTAGGCATTAGATCTGTAAAAATTCCCTAGCACTGTCGAAGTACAAGTACCTCTTACATAATCACAGAGCAGGGATTGGCAATCTTTGGCATGCGGCCCGCCAGGGTAAGCCCTCTGGTGGAATGGGCTGGTTTGTTTACCTGCCACATCCAAAGGTTCGGCCGATAACGGCTCCCACTGGCTGCAGTTTTCTGCTCCAGGCCAATGGGGGCTGTGGGAAGCAGCAGCCAGCATATCCCTCAGCCCGCGCCGCTTCCCGCAGCCCCGATTGGCCTGGAGCAGTGAAATAAGACCAGTGGAAGGTGAGATTGGCCGAACCTGAGGACGTGGCAGGTAAACAAACAGGCCCTGCCCGCCACGGGGCTTACCCTGGTGGGCTGCGTGCCAAAGGTTGCCGATCCCTGCCTCAGAGGAATATCTTAGATTAAAAGAAACCTTTAACCAAATGGAATATTTAATTCATTTTATTCTATAATCCTGTGATATTAGAATGGAAATATATAATAGATGACTCAGGGGATTGGTTATAGGGTTTTGAGTCTTTCATTTTATGTGGTCAATTTCTATCCCAGGTCACTAATTATTTTAGCATCATCTAAAAGCAGTTTGCTGGACTATTTGAAATAAGCTGATGCTTTAAAAAAAGTTTCTTGGGAACATGTCTCCACATACCCTCTCTCCCCACACACACATATCACCACTACAATTGGCCCTAACTGTCACCCTTGTTGGCAGGCTCAGCCAAGAGGTCAAGGCCCAAGTTTATTCCTGTGGAGATGTAAGTACCTTATACCCGTCAGGGTTGAGGTTAATTGAAGGACAGCGCAAGAAAGCTTTCACAGCTGCACCCCATATTGTAGCTCTTTGAAGGATTATAGAAAAATATTGAGCCAAAACTCATATGATATAAAATGGCATTGCTCACCTGCTCCATAGCTGAGGATCTGGCCTACAATCTCTTGATGTGTCACATCAGCACTTTTCATGGACAAGAATTTAACTGTCACATAATTAACGGAAACAAATATACAAGTAACACTAAATGTTAATGTACACATGTAAATTCAGAAACCAAAGGGAAGTGAAACATTTTTGTTTAGCCATTCATTCCTTATTAATTCATCTTCCACTGTGGTATTTTCTAGAAGATTAACATTTTAAAACCATTTTTCTTGGGTTACTGATGACTGTTTATGCTCCTATTTTTATGTTAATTCAATATTCGTATCATGTGTATAGTCAATTCTAAATATCAATTACATAGACTAAGGGCCAATTCTAGGTTTATGCCTGCCTCCATGCAAACCTAAATGGAGGGGTTTTAAGGCCAAAATGTCTGCCAGGACAGAATTCTGTGGCAGTGGAGGGCCCAGAACAGGCCCCAAAGTGATCGTCACTGTCAGGAGGTGGGTATAGCCTGGTGGTGGTAGATAAGCTGATTAAGTGGATCTGCCAGTAGCATCTGCTAGTGCGGTCTTATGGATCCCTGGCTATAGAATGAAAGTGCTCCCTCTATGGGAAGTCCAAATGAGTGTAAACTGGCCTCTCAGAGTAGGTTATCATGTTATAATTTGAAATACATCCAAGGGTCACCCTATCCCAAAATCACTGACCATGAGATGAGAGCTGGGGGCAGGGTGTGGGTGTTACACCATGATAAATGGTTATTTAATGATAGATAAGATGGTTGTCAAAAAAAAAAAAAAAACATAACAGGGATTTTATTTAAATCAAAACAAATGGAACTGGTTTCCGTCTGCTTCCAATAACATTAAATATATGAAGAATACATATAATAAAAAATAACTATTTGAATAAACACACACACTTTAACTTACTACTAAGTGTACTTAACTAAATATAACTCTCTAAATAAAGAAAAAAACCTATATCTATCTCAGTATGTACAGGCTATTATCTTATAGGTTATTGTTATTATTATAATTATTATTAGTTCTGGGCTCCCCTTTCCCCAGATATCTCACTGGGTGCTGTCTAATACTCAAGACAGTCTTTGAGCCCCAAGTGCCTCTCGTGACTTCCTGAAAAGATGGACTTGACTCCAGTAGTGCTTACTTGCGGGGGTGCACATTAAACCAGACCCACGGGATCTGAAGGACCTTTGGTTCTCCTGTTCTAGATCTCTGGGACATTATGAATCAATGACAGGAGATGACCAGATCCAATGCTCAGGAACCTACAGGAATGGTTGATCAGGAACATGCCATCAAACACACACTGACTTGACCAGCCAGCATTGAACTCAGGGGACCCTCTCATACACATATGTCTGTACTGCTCAACCTCAGCTTTTCCACTTACTCACGGTTTCTCTCAGTCCTGGTTTCCCTCTGTCCATCTGTCTACCTTCCCCTTAGCCTGTTTCTCTCAGTTTACTCACTGACTTTGTTTCTGTCTCTCTCTCAGGTTCCCCCTGGCCTGCCTCTGTCCCTCCACCATCCACCTCTTCTCCTCCAATTGTCAATTCCTCTCCTCCCACTTTCTCAGAGAGAGGGAATGGGAACAATGACAGTGCAATCACATTGAACACACTCTAAATCATATATCCCAATACTGGGTCAAATCCCTTTACTATATTTACATGAGGGAAGCACTGCCTGCTGGCCTCTGGACTAAATCTCTCCTGCTTGGAAGCTGAGATCCAGAGTGGCACAGGAAGTTGTAGTTTACATCTTGCTGTGAGGCTGTGACAGATTCAGTGAAGCTGCCCTAACAGTAAATGGGTAATGCTGAATGATACATAGTTTTTAGTAACTTTTATGATCACTGATGTTATTGAGGTAATGAGCTTATTAATTCACACAGTTTTAACTGGCACAATGTTTGACTTTCTTTTCAGTATTATTTGCAATGGAAATAACTGAAGTAGATGAAGGTAGTAATTAAAGAGACTAGTGGGATATGTTGATTAAATTTTAAAGGATCAATTTTTTCCCATCTTTCAGGACAATTTGGACATGACAGTATCTATAACTTGCTCATTTGTGCCAGTTGCTTTCTTTAACCTAATTTTCCTTTTTTGACAGGATGGCATCTTTACTTATTCCTTCAGTACCACCCTTCCAGACATATTCCAAATCCTGGTCCAAATTCTATCTGGCCCTAACATAGGGATGCTGGGACAGAGAGGGAATACAAATTACCTTCAAGACCCTTCCCCTCTAATGCAGCCTGTACAGGGGGCAGGGAAAATTTCTGTCTCCATGCTTAAGGAATACAGGGGTGTTTCCCTTATTGCACCTCCAGAGCATAATTCATCCTAAATGGAGAGAAACTGAGTGGGCAAGGATTAGGGAACAAGTGCCACCCGTCTAAAGGATGGTGAAGTGTGAACACTCTTACTGCATGCCAGAAAGATTGGGAAGGAATTGTACCTTTGGACAGTGCAGCTCCACGCCACCCTATTGCATCCGCACACAATCCCCAGCATAAACCAGATTAGTAAACTTGAAATCTGGCACTAAGAGGAAATACTGACTACCCATGATGTGAAAGGCACTCTTTTCTGTTCCATTTACAGTACATGGTGTGTTACATGGAGTGTAATAAAAGCTTATGATTTAATCATCATACAGAATCAGAGTAGCCTGAAAGAGGTGATCAAGTAATTTTCATTTAGTTTGAGCTTACATTTATGTACTTAAAGGAGTCAATAGAGGTTATAGGCCCTTGCAGTTTAACTGTATAATGATAGTTTTCCATGGATATAAGCCTGAAGAACAGACATGTTGTGACCAGTAAACATGATAGTGACACTTTTTGAGAGATTAGAGGATTGGTGTCCTAGCCAACTTTAAATTTGAATGTTAGATTCTGTTTCCCTCGCTTCTCCTTTGCAACCTCAACTTGATACAATATTCTGCTTGTCTTGAAATGTAATGTTGCTGTGTCCTGATATTCAACACTACTATTTTCAAGCCTAGAAAGTTGGCTGTGTTTCATTGGTGTATGAAGGGATGTACCATAGTTATATATCTGCTCATTACAACCCTGATTTTACAGAGACTTATGCACATGGAGCTACTCACATGCTTAAAGGTAAACATGCCCAGGGGTTCAATAGGACTACTCACATATTAAAGTTAAGCCTGCATGGTAAGTCTTCGCAGGGTTAGAGCTCACCTTTGGGAAAATGCTCTGGAGCCCTTCTGGAGCCCTTTATAGAGTGCCTTCTGAATGAAAGGCACTCTATAAAATAGGATATAAATATTTTAAAATAATATAACTGTCCAGCAACCTGGGAAAAAAAGAGTTGGTTCTTGACTTTCTTTTACCTTCGGGAGACATCTCTGGAACAGTGGCTTCATAAGGTCCATCCAAGAACTTTGGTTCATGATCATTGATATCCTGAACTTTGATGATAAATTCTGACTCAGGTTCAACGGGCAGCTGGGTATTCCTGTTAATTGCCTGTGCTCTTAGAGTGTAGAAAGGTTTCTCCTCTCGATCAAGCTTCTGTGTCACATGAATTGTACCTGTATACTCATCGATAGTAAAAATGCTTCCCGCTCCATCCCCCGTCAAAATGTATTTGAAAGTGCCATCATGTTTGTCGGAATCAGATTTCAGCTACAAGGGAAAAAGATTACTATTTATTTTCTGGGTAATAAATCAAAAGAATTACAGCTTTTTTTGTTCAGACCTATATGAATCTGGTCAACAGTGAGCATTCTTAGGATCTTATACAAGGCTGAGGCTACAGGGTATTGTAATAGATCCATCCAACCATGCAGTAGTTGTTGTTGATTTATGGCCACAATTGAACTAAACATATAAGCACCTGCTTAACTTTAAGCACATGATTAAGTTCAATTGACATCAATGTTTGAGTGTTTTGCTGAATTGGGGCCTATATATCTATATAACAGGGTAGTGAAGGGGTGAAAAACTGTTCTTCCTTTTTTCATATATAGATATAGATATAGCTATACTATTTCTCTCTATATATTATATATATTTCTCTATATTATTGTACTATATACTATTATACTATATACTCTTATACTTTTGTATAATATACTATTATACTAAACTATTAGCAATAGTAAATCTAAATCTGAACAAGAGTGGCACTGCACCTATACAGTAATAGTAAATGGATACAAAGCCATTTGGAGGAGGGTGGGAGGAGTAATTCTGTGTTATTTATTTTGAAATAATTCATTGCTGTTTCTCCTTTCTTTACAAGGTGGTGGTCTATGTTCCTGCAGCTAAGATGAGGTTTGCTCTAATCATGCTGAGCCACAGGGACAATTTTGGTCCAGCCGCATTTGTTCGTGCTGTCATGATTATTTTCTTAGTATTAACAGCACTTTTGTCACCATTTATGCAGTTCTAATATGCCAAAGATCTATAATTATGGTATTTTGAGAACACCAATTTCCAACATGTCCTTTATTTTATAATGTTCCATTTATTTCCTTTTGATTTTGAATCATAATCAGTGCCAATACACAACCTCTGAGCACACTGCCAATTCTATAAAATTAAAAATCCAGTCTCAGTCATTTCATTCCTTCTATCAAGCAGAAGCTCCCTCCAAATACAGATCTCAACCCATTAGCTAGTGCTTCACTGTTCCCTACTTTTCTGTAAAAGCCAGTGAAACAAATGGGCTCTATATCACACGCTGAAAGTTGGCAAATCCATGCTATTTGGGACCAGGGAAAAGAAGGCATGTCAAAGTTCCATCATGACTTTGTGAAGAATGAACTGCCAGCCATCTTCTCTCTTTTCTATCAAGGGGGATCTTGAATCAGGACCTTTGCTGGCTGCTACTGTGGCAGTGTACCATGAGCAGAGAGATAGTCCCTCATGTAGGCTCTAATTATGGTTATTTACTGCCCAAAAACTTCATTAATGCACAGTTACAGTTAACTGGCAATGTCTCATAGCTTTCCAGAATGTCAAGTGCACCCATATTTAAAACTCTAAAAACCAGGAAACAGAGTTAAGGTACACACCAGCCTTGTCATTTCTCACAAGCTAAACTCTGCCCTCTCTGGAGCTGGCAAGAGCCACTGCGGTAATACTGTAAGTATGTTTCAGCCAGGGTTGCCCTATGATTAGGGCCCTACCAAATTCACAGTCCATTCTGGTTAATTTCACAGCCACAGGATATGAAAATTAGTCAATTTCACAATTTCAGATGTTTACATCTGAAATTTCACTGCCTTGTAACATGGGGGAGGGGTTGCAAAGCTGTTGTAAGGGGCAGATCACAGGATTGCCACCCTCACTTCTGCACTGCCTTCAAAGCTGGGCTCTGAATGCAGCACCCCCAGAGCTTCCTGCAGCTGCAGGAGGGTCCTGGAGGTGGAGATGGGTCTGATCTTCCCCATGCTGCTGGGAGCACTCAGCCAGAGGCTCCTAGCTGCTAGTTCTGGCCAGGCTGAGGAGGCACAGGACTTGTTCTTCCCCTGCACGGAAGAGCTTGGAGGGAAATCAGACCCACCTCCAGGTACCTCCCACAGCTGTAGGAAGCTCCGGAATTCGGCAGCAGCCTTGGAGCTTCCTGCAGCTGCAGGAGGTTGCCAGAGGTGGAGGTGGGTCTGATCTCCCCTCAGGCACAGCCGTGCAGGGGAAGAGCAAATCTTGTGCCTCTCCAGCCTAGCTGGGACTAGCAGCTAGGAGCTCCTGGCTGGGGCACTCCCAGCACCATGGGGATTATCAGACCCACCTCTGGTAAATTCCTGCAGCTGGGGTAGGTACCCAGAGGTGGGTCTGATCTGTTCAGGGGAAAAGTAAGTCCTGTCCCTCCCCAGTCCCCTTGTTTCAGTGTTGAGCTATGTAGGCTGTGCAAGCAGAGGAGCACAATAGTGAGTTCTAGCCATTGGAATTTGTAACAGTCTGGTTGTGTATGTGACAGTGCACTACAAGGCAGAAGTAAGTGCAGGTAATGTTCCAGAAAGACCTTAGTATAATGGCCAAAGGGTGGTAACATCTGGTGACTAATGAGTGGTTTGTTCAGGTGTAGGGGAAGTGGTTGAGTGCAGGCCAGGCAGATCCAGTTGGTTTTCACTAAGCTTGCTTTAAATGTGACTTTTGCCTTAGTGAGGATGTGGTCTGACAGTTTCTCCTACTGTACCCACATGTTGTGTGCTCTGCAATGTTCTATATCATATGGAAGGATAAAATGCTACAATGTCTCTTGGGGTAGATTGTGGCATCACTGAAAGAGGACAGAGTTAAGTTTGTGGAGGTGGGGATGATGTGAACCTTAACTCTGTATTTTCTGGTTTTCAGAGCTTTAAGTTTGTTTTGTGAATTTTCCTTAGGGAAGCAGTGGTACTGAGAGGGGTATGACTAAGGTGCACCTGTGGGGTACACATAGACACTTTCTGAGAACAGTTCACTGCACTCAGCTATCAGATTGGACTTTCTCCTTGCCTCTCTATGGCCCCAATAGGGCTGAAAGGACCATGGGGTGGAAGGAAGATGGTAACTGAAGGACTGTGAGTAGATATGTGCAAATTATCAAATTGTCAGTTCAGTTGCTGACCTGAAAAAAAAAAAGTTTTGGGCCAACCTAAATTTTTTTTTAAAATTTTCAGCACAACAGATTTAAAAAACTGTTTCAGGTCAAACTAAAGATTTTGTTTGATCCAAAATTAAACATTTTGACTTTTTTAATCTTTTAAAGATCAATACAATCCAGGTAAAATTTAAAATGAAAAGCCCTTTTGAACTGAAAAATCATTTTAACTTTTTTCAGATTTTTCTTTTTTTCAGCCACAGCAATTATGCAAATTCAACATGAATTCATTAAATATTTTGTCTAACCAAATCTGCATTTTTTTAGAAAAGAAAAAAAGATTTGTCCAAATTTTTTTACCTAGCTCTAGCTGTGAGGAACACATCTACCAGCTGTAGTCAGCAAGGAGGGAAGACTCAGACCCTATACTTCTCTTCAGGGGCAGTGCAAAACCCCCTGTGGTTCTCAGATGAATCAGAACACCCCCTGGAGGTGAATACAGCCCGACAAACAGCTCTGAGAGATGTGAACTGACCCATTCATCAAAATGGGTGTTTTCCTTCCTCCTTTCCCAAAGTCCACATGTTGTGGAATACCAATTTTCAGGATAATCTTGGTATGCATGTGGGTTTTACTTCAATTTGAAACTAAAATCAACAACTTATTGTGGGGGCTGTATCTGGGAAAGCCCTTGACCAAATTACCACAATTTCAACTAACAACTTTAGTGTTGGCTCTAATGTGGCACAACAAATATTATGGATGGGTAGAGTTGCTACTACAGTTAAGGCTGCACCAGGATTTCCATTTGTATAGGGAAGAAGATGAACTAAAAGTCTGTCTTGCAGGTTAGAATAGCATTTTTGAATGTTGATTGTCATTTTCACACTGCTTGTTTTTTTCTATAGGGAGGGAGAATATAATTTGAGATTTGTTACAACTGTTTTTTAAAAGGCTATGTGATTTGTTTTCTATTTGATATTTCTTTTGGACCCCCTTTTTACAAAAAAACACATCACTTTGAAGGGTAAAATTGATACGTATGAAACTTAGGTTTATGTAAGTTGGATGAATTCTTGTAGAACAGGGGTTCCCAAACTTGGTTTGCAGCTTGTTCAGGGGAAGACCCTGGTGGGCCGCAAGATGCTTTGTTTACCTGAGCGTCCACAGGTACGGCCACTCGCAGCTTCCAGTGGCCGTGATTCACCGTTCCCGGCCAATGGGAGCTGCAGGAAGCGGTAGCCCGAGGATCCTAGTTTTCCATTACTAAAAAAAACAAAGTTCTCCAATAAAAACATAAAATAAAAAACATAAAAACCCACATTTTTCCATGATTAAAATGAAACACTGAACTTTAATTTTCCTAGCCACAGTATATACTGGTATCAGTTGAACGCAATGTTTTATTAATACAGGGGAACCCTGTTTATCTGATCTAAGTGGGACTGGGGCCAGATCAGATAATTTAAAAAATCAGATAATTGTAGAGCTTCAGACATGGACAACGGGGTCCCTCTGTCAGCCCCAGTTCAGTTAATACGGAAGAATGGATAATGGAGTCTCAGATAAATGGGATTCTATTGTATTTTTTTTTATTTTTTCACAAAATATAAAAACTAAATATTCTCTATAAAAATGCAAATTCCAAATTTTTCCGCATTTTCACCTAATTATAAATAAATTTCCTGATTCTCAACAACCTCTTTGATCATGCTGACATTGATGAAAGTCACAGCTATTTGCTTTCCTTTGATCACACGTAGTCTCCTTGTTCACAAAATGACTGAGGAGCACATGCCATGATTCCATTACCCTAATGCTGCTGCTTGCTAGAGTCTTTCATTTTCTTTCTATTTACATATGGTACTTTCCTGATAATACTTCTAAAGTAAAATCTGAGTGTGCATATGAATTTCAGAGTATTTAGAATATCAGTTGTTAAACCGGAAGCTTTGCTCTCAGGTCAAACTTCCAGAAGGAGCCCTGCAGATTGCAGGTATACACACAATACACATTCTCAGAAAGCTGCCAAGTGTAGGATTCAGCGTCTCAGAATATAAGAATGACCATAATGAGTCACATCAGTAGTCCATGTAGCCCAATATCCTGTCTTCTGACAATTACAAGTGCCAGATGCTTCAGCAGGATTGAACAGAACAGGATAATTATTGATTGATCCATCCCCTGTCATATTTGTAGTGCTATACTCTTGTTACTCCAGCGTGTTATTTCCATCCATAGCGATTATATGGTACAGTTTGTTTCATTTAAGGTTTTTCAACTTTTAACTCAATGCTTTCTTTCACATATAGTGCCACTCCCCCACCAGCATGACCCTACTCTGTCTTTCCTATATATTTTGTACCCTGGAATTACTGTGAACCATTGATTACAATTGTTCCACTAAGTTTCTATTATGCTTATTATATCAATATCCTCATTTAACACCAGGCACTCAAGTTTATCCCATTTTAGTATTTAGACTTCCACTATTTGCATACAAGCACTTAAAAATTGTCAATATCTAGTAGTCTGCCTGATTGTGATATAACTGAGTGGGACTCTTTTTCATTTGACTGTTTCTCTTCAGGTTCCTTCCTGTACTTTATCAGCTTCTGTCCTCTTCTCTTTACTCAGATATATAGTATCCCCTTAAAAAGCCATCCCCTAATGGATGTCTCTGTCAAAAATGTGTGCTCGCCTGTACCTGTTGGCTTTACTCCAGCCGTTAATTTAAAAACTCCATTATGATCATTTAAAATTTACATTCAAGTAGTCTGGTTCCATTTTGGTTTAAGTGGAGGCCATCCTTCCTGAATAAGATTCTCTTTTCCCCAAAGGTGCCCCAGTTCCTAATAAACACAAATCCCTCCTCTGAACACCACCATCTCATCCACACATTGTGACCCTGCAGTTCTGCTGGTCTAACTGGCCTTGCATATGGAATAGGTTTCAAGGTAGTTGCTCAGGTTCAATGAGTACGGCAGGTCACCTTGAGCCACACGCTTACTTTGAGATCAGGTTACCTACAAACACTAACTTGCAACGAAATAATAGCACTGCTGCACATGTACAAATAACTCTGGAGCATCATCTTTGCTCTAGCCACAATGTAGACCCAACTTTTACCTGGAATGACTTTTTAAATATTGCTTCCCCACAAGGACACTTGCTTCCCCACAACTAGGTGCCAGACACTAACTGAGATCAGTCCTGGGTAGGTGATATCAGTGTGAAGAAGATCAGCATAATAGTTTGAGCTCCAGGTGTGTTATAAGAACCCAAACATGTTGATGCCATGTGATTATTTTTAAGGGGGCTGTATCTTGCTTAAATAACCTCACATTTAGACCATTAACTAGAGATGATCAGAGGATGAACATTTTGTTTTGTGGCAACTTTTGAGGTTTCACAATTTGTTTTCATTCCACCTTGGAACAAAACCAAGACTTTTTATATATATTTTTTATGAAATGTAATTGGTTCAAAATGTCTGGTTTTGGACCACAACCAGATCTTGTTGATTTAGTATATATGTATATGTCCAAGTGGTTAGGATAACGGTTTGAGATATGGAAGACCCAGTTTTAAGTGCCTGTTCTGCCTGTTTCTGAGCAGAATCCTTCATCCCAGATCAGTATGAGCCTTATAGAGACTTGGACCTAGATTTCTTACATCCCAGGCTAGTACCGTATCTACCAAGCTATAGAGTGTGAGAGACTCTTTCTCTCTCTTCTCCTCCCGCATTCCCAACAAATAGTTAATCAAAACCAGAATATCGCTATGAAATTCTTCAGCTTCTGTGAAGTTAAATTTCAATGAAAATGTTCCAACCAGCTCTACCACTAACCTCACCCCCAGATGCCCATTGGATGCACTGATTTTCAAGACAAACCATGTAAGCAGGTGGATTTTACAGCATTTAGGAAAATCAGCTGTAAAACAGTCAGCTGGTCTCAACCTTAACCAATGTTGTGCTACCATCCTTGTAACCAAAAGATTGTATTAGGTGACATGACCATATTACATAAAAAATAGGAGACTTTTTATATTGAACATTTATTGCAGATCCATACAAAGGACCTAATTCTTATTTACACTAAGAGCTCTTTGTGCTACCCTGGTGATGTAAAAGGACCTTAGAGTGAGTGTAAATTGTATTAAGTCAGAGAGGCATAACAGCAAAGTAAATGGTCCTGTATTACAAATGAGAATTAGGCCCAAAAGGTTTTATGTACTTGGTTTAAGAATATATCTGGGGTTATAGTTACATAGATTCCAAGGCCAGAAGGGACCATTGTGATCATCTAGTCTGACCTCTGTATAAGACAGGCCATAGAACATCCCCAAAATAATTCCAAATGTGATGTTGATGGACACATACCTTTTCACATATGTGATCACTGCAAAGGGATTCATAAGATTTATTTACATTTGCAAATCTAGGAGGGACTGATTTAAAATTGAAGTTGTAGAATCATAAGATCTGATTGTATAATCAGAGTGTGTAGGGGAGTTGTGAGCTGGAACAAGTGACAGTTAATAACAAAGACAGTCTGTTTTTGGACTCTTGTTGATTCAGTTCCCTGCAGGGCCTTATTTACTAAAAAGACACTGGCTGATCTTAGATTGTCACTTCCCTACTGACAACAGAGCATGTGCTTCTTGGTGGAACATCACAAGTAAATGTGGCTGATTTAAACAGCAATAAGTTAATCATTATCCTCAATTACAATTCCATATCAATTTACCTGTATTACTGTGAAGAACAAGAAGGAAAGAATATAAGAATTATATTAAGGGTCAGGGAAATCATAGTATTTCTTTGGCATGAAACTAAATTCCTAGCCACAAAAGCATATGCTGTATCTACACTTGCTCCTTTAGAAGTGAGACATCATACTTCCACAGTAGTTACTTTGAAAGGGCTGTGAAAAAGTAATTAATGAATTTTGAGCACTTCACCCTCTGGGCCCAATTAAATTTTAGTGCTAGTTAATTAGTGGTTAAAGTTATTTCAGTTCATTCATCTAGAAAGTGCCTTACAGAAAAGGACACCAGATCTAGAGATTATAATTATTTCTGGTTGAAAAAAAAAGAGCAACTAAATAAATAAATTAATAATAATAATAATTAATAAAAATAAATAAGCAGAGAGGGAGATCGCATTAAGAAAATTATCTTAATGCACAATTTTAAAAGAGGTTGAAAAATAATTGCTCATTGTGCTAAAGCTACATTAATCTAATGAACCATGCAGGTTCCTATAGCTTCTCAATGGTAAAAGGATTTAGTATTAAACTGCTTCATTAAAAATTAATGAGGGGTAAATCACCTGCTACTTAGTGTAATAGAAAATCATGCTAAATACTGTTTGTAAACTGCATTGCACTCAGTATGGCTGCTTCCATACAGTGCCAAAAATAGCATAAGCAAATTGCCAGATGTTGATAAATGAGTCCTTAGCTTTCATTCAGAAGATAAAAGGAAAATTTAAAGTCTGATGACAACATCTACTGTGTGTGATTTTACTTTTAATTGTGTAATGAATTTGGTGTTGAGGAAGATTAAGGACTTATATTGTAGCACTGGTAAAAGCCTGGTATATGTAGGGCTCCGACCCTGCAATGATCTTCCTGATTGTAAGATTAGGACCATAACAAGGGCAAATGTGCAGACATCTGACAAACTTTTCCGCCAATACACTTTCCCTCCTGCCTCTGAGCACAGACTTCCAAATCTCTGGAGGTGATTGCTCTGTCGATGGCCAGATTTATATGATGCAAACAGTTGTTAATCAACTTGTTAAGTCAAAATGTTGCACTCTATGTTGCTGTACCTCCCACAGAACGTACCTGGCCAACATACAAAGGCTCTGTTAAAATCTGTTCTTCCAGCACAAAAAACTGGCTCCATACCCAGCCACGTTTGACTCTCTGAAGTGTTGCAAAAGGTTGCTTCGTTTTGTGGGTGTTATGGTTCTGCATACTTGGAAGGCAAGGCCGTAGCTGACCAAGTGTTAGCAGAAGAGATAGCCAAGTATAACAATTCATACTGAAACCTCCTTTCAATCAATATTCATCTGTGGAAGGAAAAAAAAAAGAAAAGCTTTTACAAAGTAGCACTTCCCTAGCCCCTTACAAATATTGATTCTATGTTAATCTAACAGATCATTTTTACGATTAAAAAATCTTCTTTTCCTAAAAGAGAAGAACCAGAAGAAAGGCAACTTCTGATTAAAAAAGAGAGGTATTTTATTAGGGGATTCAAAGGTATAAAAGTCAGCATTCAATTTCCTTTTTATGAAATCCCTTCAGAGGGACCATCTATGCAAAAAAGAAAATCACCCTTCATTTAATTCATCCTCCAAATTAAGCTGGATAATTGTATTGTGTAGACCAGCAATAATTTGATTGGAATAATTGTACATTTCTGCTTAGACAGGGCTCATTTTGAGCTGTAGTCACTGAACTGCCTGAAGGGTGAATAAGTAGCCTGGGTGATCCTAATGACTGACAGCTAAAATGGAGGATTGCATACAGTTGTTTTTAACCTCCTCATTCCCTCCCTCCTATCACAACAAAATCATCCTGCTAAAAATGCCAAAGGAGCTAGCGTGGTAAGAAGAAGCAGCTAAAATGTGCACATCTCTTCTTTCCTGATCAATAGAAATTAACTGTCTCATCCGATTCTACCTCCTCTGACATTTCATATTTTCAGTTAAACAGACGAAAGGAAAATATAGCCTGGAAGCCCTTGGGTTCCACCAGTCAGTTTAACTGATCGCACAAAATATTCTTTAGGTAAGCCAAGTCTTTGCACAAGATGTATGCTATTCTCATTTGTTGTGAATGGATCCTGCATTGACAGAATTAACAGAACTGTCAGTTTGAAATAAAGTGCAATGCTTGACTGAGAATGGCCATCCTCTATGAGGTGAAATAAAGGATTCTGCAATACTTGGCCACACACACTTGTTAAAGCCTTACTATGAAATCCAGTCTCTGGGGACTATGGGGTTATCTAGGTATGAGAAAAATGTGTTTTATGAGCTGACTCCATGGCCGTCAGCTCTTAGAATATAAGGGAGGTTTCCAGCAGTGATGACACATCTGGCTATACATCCATTTAACCATGAACAACTGTCATGTGTCCTTACCTACCCAGGCACATCTATTCACCTACCCTTAAGCATGATGATATTATAATAATAATAATGAATACCAACACAAACTAAAGACACTTGACCTGGCCTGGGGTTGGGGACACATGCTTGCCCTGAAGGAATGGAATCGCACAAGGCTGAATTACTTGCAAAGAAACTGAAATGTCTCTCACTTATAATGCAAAGTGTCACATTTTTAGGTTGGTGTAAAGGAATTTAAGTTGAAGAAATTGTACATGCTGAGGGACGAGAAGAAAAGAAAAAGTGCTAGTAGGAAGATATAAAGAGTTGTATGTTTTAGCTTTTAAATTCATACACATTCTTCTGTTTCTTCCATATCAAAGCTGTAGTATCATAGGGGAGATTCTGAAAGGAAGGAATTGGAGTTAGTTGCTCCATTGCCATCAACTTTCAGTGGGAGTTGGATGCCTATCCACTTTGTACCTTTGAAAATCTCCCCCTCAGATTCCTTAACACTCAATAAGGATTAATTTCAAGGCATGTGAGAAGGCCAGAAAAAGGTACACTTTAGCTCCAAAAATAAAGCTTACAGAGGACTTACGTAGTGCATAGGCCTCGGGCTGTTCTTCACAGAGGGTGAATTTCACCCTCAGTGATGTGTGATTTACAATCTCTCTCAATTTGGGCAAAGAAGCCATTGGAATCTAACATCTACAGTTCATTGTACTGTATTTCATAGCAAAGGAAAAACATGCTGAACAAAATCAAAACCAAGTGGCCTTTTGAGATAATTCATAAAGAAAATTATTTCAATCATGACTTAAATCAACTGACAGGTGTTCAGCTTGCGCTTAGGCTACTTCTGGCTTAACCTGCTTCTGGCTACACATTAGCTTGTGTTTCACCCATCCATTCTGATGCTACCCATCTTACCCATCCAGTTTAATAGACTCCTTCAAGCATGTTATAAACTAGTATTTCAAGCAGAAGGAAACCGAAGCTTGTTAGTAAATTCATCTGACAAACACTCTATGTATACACATCAACTTAATAAGTATACAGAATAAGACTATGTTACTTACTATTGCTCACCCATTAAGAAGGCACTCAACAGCTAGCCATCAATGACAGACAACTGAAAGAACATAATTAATACATTTCTCCTGTATTTCTTATTTGAGATGATGGCTATGATACTCATAGAATAGTATCGTGTCTACAGTATGCTGTAATTACTTCCATTGCAAACCTTCAATTTAAGGGGGATAAACATTGTTCTTGTTTTCAGGTGTTGCATACCGTTCACTAAATATGTAAAAATATTAGTCCAGTTTAAAAAAAAAACTGTAAGGAAATGAAAAAAAATAGATTGTGAGATTTTTAACAGTGAGTGGTTGTAGTTTTTGAACTCATAAATGATCCTCTTTTATGAGAAAAAAAAAAGAAACAAAAGCCAATTTATTGTCAAGTGGAGGTTGTAGTTGGGAAGGGGTTGGATGGATAAGCAAAAGGGCTTACACAGATAATTTCCACATGGAGCAAGAGGGAAACAGGGACCAGATTGTACATTTCAACGTAATAGTCTGGTCTCTGCCCTACTCTTCAGACAATGCGGCTACATGTTGCCCCATACTTAGGTTGGATTGCACCATTACATTGATAAGAATAATAGGAATGTCAACTGCAGTAATACTAGACAGGCTAAAACTTTTTAGGGGCCTGTGATGATTAACTTGTTATGGATTAGGAAGAAATTTACCCCAAGGACATCATATTGCACAATAGTCTATTCCTGGGGTTTGTGACGCAGAGGCTACTTAGCAAAAGTCCCCCTTCTTTGGAAACAGCTCTCCTGTCAGACCTGAAAAACTCACTACACCAAACTTTCACTACACTAAACACATCTTACAGGATATTTATTATGGAGAGTAATGCAGAGGTTCCCCAACTTTTCTTATTGCATACACCCTTCCAGAGCTACCAGCTGCCTGCATACCCCTACACTTCTCATGACTGATACTTTGTGTGTTCTTCTTAACACTAACTGTCTTTAGCCAACTGTCCATGTTTCACTGTTATGTACAGATATAGTTATAGTGCAACATATACAACTGAAAGGAAAACCCTAAATTCTGAGCTCAGTTACACTGAACAGTTGCTGGGCAACTGAACCCATGCTGGATAGTGATTGGAAGTGAGGGCTCTGTATGTCAGCGTCTTTGTGTAACTGTCTTCTCATTAGTATATCTTGAAGTAAATTAACTACTGTATTTTATATAACAAATTCCCAAAGTATTATAAAGCTTATGAAAATTATGAAAATTCAATAAATAAAGAAATTAATACATGAAATCCACCATTACACAATTTATCCCACGTGCCCTCAGAGATGTCTTGCATGCTCCCAAGGGTCCACATACCACAGTTTGGGAACCCCAATGTAATGTATATACAGAAAGCTTGTAACTTGTCAAGATTCATAACAATTGTGAAATATATGTATGGGTATTATTTAAGTATTTGTATTGAAAGGACTTGGAGTAAAAAATAGTCACGAGGGCATAAAGTGTATCAGTGATAACCCATTCAGGCAGAAGAGAGTTGTTACCCACTATGGTTAGCTGGTGATGCATTGCAAGGCTCATTTGTTTCGCCTTGCACAATAGTAAAACTTTGAATGGAAAACCAACAGAGGAAACTGCAAGCAATCAAAACCTCTTAAAGTTAAAAAAAAAAGGAATTTTCACAACAAGACAGGGGTTTGCCCTGTCTGTAAACAGATGCAAAAGACTGTTTCAGTAAAACACAGAGGAGGGAAAGGATCTCTGGATCTATTCACTTAGTAACCCCCCTGTGGAGTAGGGTGTTTTCATGAACATTTAGATCCTGGTTCTTGTGATACCAGCCAGCTCTACAATGGATGGAACTTTGGGGGGGGGTGGAATTTTTACTTTATTAGCTAGGAAAGGTAACTATTGATAATGTAGACCCAGGTTCACATTTTATGATTTTTTGTGTGTGTTATAACCATTTGTTTCCACCACTCTCTCTTGTTTCTCGTTAAATCTCTATTATTTTTAAAATAAACCTATTTTTTATTGTAAGTGCTCTCACATGCTATGTGTAATGCAGGAGTGATGGTTTAAGGTAAAACAGATGAACTGGTGTACACTGCAGCTTTGGGGGCAGAGGATCTGGAATATCTGTGAGTTAGTAGTGTCAGGGGCTAGATATCACAGAGGAAAGATTCCAAGGGACTAGGGTGCACCTATTGGTAACCTGCAAGATGAAGACAAGGGTGCCATAGACCAGAGGAGACTGCAAGGCTGGTTGTGTCAGGGAGCCGACAACCAGCCAGCCACAGGCAAGACTTCCTCACGCTGGAGACAGGGGTAAGAAGGTGGCTTACAGTCCTGGGTGCCCCAAGGACCATCACAGGGTTCTACTCCTTTCTTTTCCACGAATAGCCAGAAACAGCATACTATTTTAGATGTATCACTAGTTGGATCAGGTTTCAAATTTCCTATATTCCTATCATGGTAGTGTTGCCCCTTTTTTGACCTGAGTTGTTAGGTTCGTTTCCACTAGGATTGTTTCCACAAGGAGGAAAAATTGATGATGGAGTCAGGTATTTCTTTGATGCAATCCTGTAGATGGGACAAGTCCAAATTTCTCTGAACACTATAAGAATCAAACTACAGGAGACAGGCTTGGAACTGTGAGCAAAGAAACTTTTTTCAGCTAGCACAGTACCCCAAAACTTCTCTCACTAGGCTTTTTCTTAGGGCCATGCTTCCAGTGCTTCTCCTGGCTGTCTCCTTGGCTTTCTGTTCCTTCTTTATGTCTGTTCCTGAGGTGTTTCTCACTGCCTCCCTCAAACACATGGATGCACACAGATCCAGAAATCAATGCCCTAGCCTTAGCTTTTGCAATATCAGTCCTCAGGGAAGCACTTTGAGCCACGTGGCTCAGCTTTTTCTCAAGCTTAGCCATGTCTCTGTGTTTTGGATGGTGCTCCTGTTGCTTCAGCTACCTGGTTCTAAAAAGGAACTCCTTTGTTTTTTACATTTATCCAGAATGAAAGGCAACTGTTAACCTACTAGCTTCACTGAGGTTTAACCCAGCTCTGAAGGAGTTTATAAACCTCACACTATAGTTGAGGCTGGGGAAAGGATGGAGCAATACAGGAAAGCTCTGTTCCTCAGACATGGCAAAGCATGCTCCTGAGGAAAGGAGCAGTATAAAGAGAGCTACAGCAGCACAGGCTCAGGGAGGAGAGAAGTCATTTCCAGGAGGAGCACAGACTGGAGAAGAAGAAGCTCTTTCCAAGGATGCCTTGGAGTCCCCTCATCATCCAAGGGATAGGGAGGACCACGTATGGGGGAAGCAGAAGGTCCTCTCCAACAGCCCTAAGACTACGAGGCTGCAAAGGACTATAAATAAATAACATGCTACAAACTGAGGCATTGGATGGGTAGGAAGTGGCCCAGGGAAAGGTGTGCAGGAGGTGAGCTGAGTGAAGGCCAAACTGTGCTGTCACAGTTACAGGGCCCTGAGCCAGGACCTGGTAGAGTGGGAGGGCCTCTGTCCCCCTACCCACTCCAAATTACCCAATGCCTAGCCCTAGTATGGGCAGGACTAGAAGGTTACTGTCAAGGAAACTAACCCAGCTGACCCCCATTCAGGGAGTCCTGGGCACAATGAACTGAAAGAGAGACTGGAACAGCAGGGCCTGACCACTAGGTCTGCTGACTGAACAGACAAACCTGCTACATCAGCCAGTGGCAGTAGCATATTATAAATCATATCCATGTTATTTCATTACACAGAATATTACGTGTTACATTGCATTGCTATCTAAAATGGGAGAAAATATTCTTTATTGCGTTTGGGGAGGGGGATTAAGGCAAGAAATAAACAACAAAAACAAAATATGGACAACTCAGATGTCTTTTTTAATGAAAATATTAAGGTTCAGGTAAAATTTTATTAGAACAACTTCTTGAATTAAATATTTCATCTGGCGGATAGGTATAACCACATAATATTCAGTTTACATCTGTTGTGTATATTGCTATCAGTGTAGTGAAATGTATCTTTATTTGTAAACTTTCTGAGTTCTTGATAACCTTTATTTTTTTCTTAGTAGGTTTTGAGGAAAAGGGGGTTTGTAAATAATTATTAGAGGAAGCTACTTCAGTAGAAGACTTGAAGAGTTAGAATACCTTCACAGCTTCAGCTATGCATCTGGTATTTGATTATATGTCTTTTATATGACAAGCTAGTGATAATTTTACTATATTAAAATGTAAGCTGTTATATGTTTCTTTGAAAAAAGATTACCTCAGCAAACGTGCTACTGTATACCATCAGCGACTTAGGATTCAACCAGTAAGTATGGAATTTATTTGAAATGTTATCCTCATTATTTCTGTAATTCCCAAGGGATGACTCATATATGGATCAAACTATATAATTAATGTGTATGGTTTGTTGTTTTTCTTTGTAACTGTTTTTTTTTTAAGGAAAAAAACACATTTGTGCAATAATAGGTGTGAAATTATTAATTCTTTCCCTGTGTGCCAAATGGTGGACACCCTACTAGATGGCCAAAAAGCCACAATTCCATAACTGAGGAAGAAGGTCATACTGGTTAAAAACTGACCTGGTTTAGTGGAAAAATGAAGACAGTGCATTCTCTCTCTCAACACAGATGGGAGAAAGGAGAAGTTGATGAAAATGAATGTAAATCACAAGTTAGGAATAATAGAAAATTGATAAGGGAAGCAAAGTGACACAAGGGGAAATCTATGGCCAACAGATAGATAGATATAGGTTCATTACTAAATGGAGTTGGTAGAGTTGTCAATAATAATTCAGAAAAGGCAAAAGTGTTCAATAGTTTTGTCCTGTATTTTGGATGGATGATATAGTTTCATTATATGATGATAACACTCTTTCCATTCCACTAGTATTGCTGAAGAATATTAAACAGAAGTTAGTCAAGTTAGACACTTTTAAATCAGCAGATCCAGATGACTTGCATCTAAGAGTTTTAAAAGAACCAGTTTAGGAACTTGCTGGACCATGAATGTTGATTTTCAGTATTTCTTGCAACACTGGGGAAGTTCCAGAAGACTGGAAGAAAGCTAATGTTATAACAATTTTTAGAAAGGGTAAATGGGATGTCCCAGATAAATAAAGGCATGTCAGCCTGACATTGATTCCTGCAAGATAACTGAGCAGCTAATATGGAACTTGATTAATCAAGAATTGAGAGGGTAATGTGACTAACACAAATCAACGAGTGTTTATGGAAAATAGATCTGTCAAACTAACTTGATACCCTTTTTATTAGGTTACAGGTTTGGTTGATAAAAGTAGTAATGTTGACATAATATTTTTAGACTTCTTTAAGGTGTTTGACTTGGTACCACATAATATTTTGATGAAAAACTAGAAAGATATACAATGAACACAGCACACATTAAATGGATTAAAAATTGTCTAACGGATAAGTCTCAATGTAATTGTAAATGCAGAATCATCACAGAGCAGGGATGTTACTTGGAATCTATGAATAATCCAATTCTTACTACTTCTGTTGTTGAATTCTACCAAGATGGTAAATAGAGACCAATTACAGCAGGCTTGGTATGATAGAACCTCTTCATTATTATTCCTGCTTTTTTATTATAGCTTTATCTTTTTGGAACCTATGTGAAGGATAGTCTGATGTAACTTTTTTACTCTTTAGTTCTTTTAATAATACTGTGCATTCTACACTAGAAAAAGGAACACACTAGATCTAGTGGAATGAGTATGGCATTGGGAATAAGGAATTTCTTAATTCTAATCTTGGCTCCACTGAACTTTCTTTTTGGCCTTAGGTAAGTCACTTCAGTGATTATTATGCTTATTAGAGCTAACCCCCCACCCCACCCCCAAAAAAGGGGTGGGGGCGGAGAAATGCACTAGAAATTTTGTAGAAGTTTACAACTTTTTTCACTGAAATTTAATTTTTGACTAAACTTCCCAAACAGCTCTAATATCTACCTTCCAAGGGTATTGTGTGGATTAGTTAGTTAATATTTGTAAGGTAGTTTGAGCAAGTGAATTGTAATATTCACTGCCAAAAACTTTGTTAACACAGAGTTAAGGTTGACCAGCCATGCCTTGTACCTTCCAGAATATGAATATATTTAAACCTCTGAAAACCAAGAAATACAGAATCAAGTTGGCCCACAACCTTAATTCTGCCTCTGGAGAGAAGCCGGCAAGAGAGCTGGCAAGAGCTACTGAAGATATGTTTCAACCAGGGGCTTCCCTATGATAAGCAGACATAAGGAATGAGTAGGTAAATGTGCCATTTTGTATGGCATATTGTTGTAACTCATTGTATTTGATCATTCATCTGCATACACCTAGTCCGCCCTTTGCTATGTTATGACCAGCTGAAATGGCTGAGTAAAATCTAGGTGTAGCCAGATGGAGTTTACTTAACCCTTCCTAAATGCAACTTTTGCGTCAATAAGAACACAGTTTCTTCTACTCTACTCAAGTGCTGTGTCCTTACAGTGCTTGATATCATCTGGGATAATATAGGGTGATACAATGTCTGTCATGGGTGGATTGTGGCATCACTCAAAGGGTGCTATCAGGCTGACCTGTGAGTTGTCAGAGAGGAACATTGTTTTTGAAAGATGTAAGGTATCTTTCCTTTTTTTTTTCTATAACTAAGCTGAGGAGGCCTATCTCATTTAGCTTATGAAATGTTTGCATAATATTTCTAGATTTTCACCATTTCTCCTGTTTTCCATTTTGCCATTCTGTTTTTTCTTTAAATAAAATATCGTATGGATAACTTTTATGCATCTCTTCCTCAGGAGAGTGAATCCTGCCACCTCTAAGGAGAGGTATACCAGTATGGATAAGCCTTTCGCCAACCTGAGAATGACTAATGTTGATGCACTCCGCCATATCTGAATGATTGTCTGGCAACTGTGTCAGAATCTCTGTATACATACAGTGGTCATTAACTGCTGTCATGTTTTGTTTCTCATTTCTGAGATCTTAGTTAGATGCAACATATGTTTTATTTTAAATGTCACAATATACATTGGCCTGGCATACGTATAATATTTATGTAGGTCCGTAACTAATGTACCTGGGTCCAAATCAACCCTTAGTTAAATAGGCACAAATCTGAAGTAGCTCCTTTGATTCCAGCTGTCTGGATTTGCATCTGCGTATGTGATAACAAAACTTAGACCATTCCTGAGGCCTAGTATTCAATCACTGCCCTACAGCTTAGGACAGTGCAAGCAACTACAGTGTGCTGGAGCCCAGAACTTCCATCTCTTTCACTCCACTGCAAGAACATGCCTACCAGCCGTGGGGACAGGATCACAGTGCATGACTAGGAGAAAGAGAGGGAGAAAGAGGATAGGCACAACATAACCCTGCAAAAGGGTTAATGGTCCCTTCTAACCATGTCTCAAAATGTATTTTTGCAGGTACTTCTTACCTACTTCTCCCTGAAAACATCATTAAAAATACACAAGGAATTGGTCACAATAGCAAAAGCCAAAGGACCTGATTTAAATGTTAGATATGGTAGAAGAATCAGCATCTTTGTTGTCAGGCTGCATTTCCTACTGAATCCTACACGTGGAGGTGCTGAGAATGAAAGCACATTTGGAAAACTAGTAAAAGACAATATGGTGTGGTGTTGTAAGAGGGGACACTTTCTCCTCGAAATCTTGTTTGGCCACTGCTTTTTCAAAACATAAAGAAAGGCACAGGACCCTTCTTGGGACTAGAACAAGGACTCAGGGAGACTAATATTGTAAGGAGCAAGTCACTATCGAATGCAATTGCCTTTTAGTGCAACCATTTACATTTTATTCCTCTTGTTGTTATTTCTATCACATAGCCAGGTGTGTTATCACTTCAATAAATGCTCAGGTCCCTAAGATCCTCCTCAGGCAAGGACTACCCATCCAGAGTCTCCTTCCCTCCAAACCACTGCTCAGTACCTCTCCCTCATTCCCTGGTATCTCCTGCAGGAGGGAGATTCCACAGTGCTTGGTGGGAGGACTCTGGGTAAAAATTTTCAAAAGTACTTATGTCCTGTTTTCAACATGACTTAGGCATTTAGGTTTCTAAGTCCCATTGACTTTCAATGAGTTAAGCGCCTAAGCCCCTTTCATTTAAGTACTTTGGGAACATTTACTCTCAGGCTTCAGCCATTTGCGATGGTGTTGCTCTTTATGGTAATATGCTGCATAAAGTAGCTGGCCCTTTGTGCTCCTCCCCTCCAACCCAAATTCCAAATGATATTTTCCAACATGTTCCTACTGGTTCTATTTGGCCAACATTTTTTTGGAACACAACAACTGGTCTGTTGGTCTTCTGGTTCCTGGGGCTATATGTTCCTGAGACTAGATTAAGTCTTAGGCTCAGAGTTGTTAGGCTAATGCTCCCATACTTTGGATGGGAAACTGAGACTGCTTCTGTGCCTATCTCTGATGCTTGTCTTCCACCGAGCCAAGGCCACTGCCTCTTTTGCTATTGCTGTGGCTCTGGGGAGGGCAAATGAGGACGAAGATCCTGGGTGTTCTGGAAGGGTAGGACTTCTCTACAGATTGGCCTGTCACTCACAGTTTGAGCCACAGTCTTCTATCCTCCTCTGATTACCTCAATGGCGGATGCCACCATTGTACGCTTTTCTGTCAACATGTGGGAGAACAGGATCCAGTAGCATACCACTGCCATTCTTTTCAACCTCCACCTGAACAGAGAGCTCTGTGAAGACTGCCTTCCCCATCCAAACAGACAGTCATAGGACAGACATGTCATCCATACCACTCCCGCCACATGAGTAGACGGCTTTGTATGTGGGCGAGGGACATTGAGAGGACCATTCCCAAAGCCAATGGCTCTGTGAGGGTGCTGTCCTTCCCCCACAGACAGTGAGCTCTACGGGAATAGTGGCTCCCCTACCCTAACAGTAGCTCCTATGCATCCTGGCTGCACATAGAGTAGATGTAGAGGGAGTTGCAGGGGGTTGAGGCTGAAAGCAGGCTTATATTCAGGTCAGCCCAAATAGGGCCCAACATTGCCATAATCCTGCCCTGTTAGTTCGTAGAACTATTGGTCTTTCAACTGAAACCAACAGAGACTATTTGAAAAAAAATGAATAGAGATCAGAAGAAATTAACAGAGGACAGTTGAATTAGAGTAATGGAGTCTGCTGGAATTCCCAGTAGGGCTCTGCATGAAACAACTAGGGGGGAGCTTACACAGGTTCCAGAAAGGTGCTCCCCTCCTTCTGCATTTCCCTAGCCCAAGCAATGCCGGTGCCATACTGTCTGCTTGCAGAAGCAGAGGACAGCCTGGGTCATCAGACTGAAATAAGCAATTTGAATAATCTAATTCGAATGAGGTTACTTGGGGGAGTTTTTTATATTTATTATTGTGTAATATACACTGTCTGATTTTAATAAAAAAGAAGTAATGCTATTTTTGGCTCATTATCAGCAGTATTTTTATACTGTAATTAAAGAACTGTTGTTTCAATGATTTCAAATACTTGTTTTAAGGAGTTTAAGCCTGAAAACTAAAAGGTTGTTCCAAGCCAGCATCACAATCGGAGCAATACATCATAGCAGTCACACAAAAGAGATTATGCACAGAGTTTATGATATACCTGTAGAAGAGCTCAATCCCAAATCCCCTTGGATTACTTAGCATTTGCCAGCAGATATTAAAATATGGGTAAGAAGTTTAATGCATCTGATTAAACTTCTGATTAAAAATAGTGTTTATCTCTAACACTCACGAATAAATAATTATCTCCTGCTCTCCTTCACAGATTACACTAGTATAAAACCAAACCCTATTTAAATCAAATTGCAGCTGGATGCTACCAAGCTGAAGACAAATTGAAATCTTTATCTGCAAATTGAATATTATGACAAATGACATTCACTTTTACAGTCATTCCGTAACTATAGCAATTTTATTTAGAGATCTCAAATCAAGAAATCAATTTAGCAAACAGATGCTTGGACTCTAAAAATTCAATTATGTCAATGCTTGAAGTACAATCTACAAACTAAAGTAAGAAAATGTTATATTTGAATTGTAGTTTTTTCTAAGTGTTCTGTTAGCTAGATATTTTTGAAGATAGTTTGTGCATTGTGTATTTAAAAAAAAAACCCGACACCATGTCCTTAACATAAATGTTTTGATGATTTAAAAACACCTAAACACAGTGGCAACAACAAAAATCACTCCCTTCAGTACCCAATTTCTATTGTAGAGAAATGGCAAATCCAATTACAAAATATTTGAACACTGTCAACTCTTCAGGATATGACTTAGTACTGTAACACCACTTGTCAGCATAACTTTGTAAAGGACCACATTCTGTGACTTAACACACTTGAATCTGTTTTGTCAGATGATTTTCAGGAAAGCACTTCCTGAGATATTCCCCTATGTTTCTTTGGGGTTTGGTTCCTTTTTGTCTTCATTCAAATTTGTCTTCCCATGTAAAAACTAACAACATAAATGCCTGAATCTTGCTCACATTGAAATCAATGAGATAGGCTCAAAGATGTCTAAAGCTTTAGTATCCTCAGCTAGGTCTGTCTTTTCTGCCTTATCTGACGAATCATGATGGGCTGATTTTTCTTTCACTTACATTGGTGTAAATCAGGAATAACTCTGACGGAGTTACCAATGGGAAACCAGTATGAGATCAGATCTAGGCACTTATATGTGAGTAATATTACATTCCATAGTCATGTAACAAAAGCCCTCAGGTAAACATAAAAAGTAACCATAACAGAGGATGAGATTTTGGAAAATGCCAATAGGATAATAGGAGCAACAAGAGGGCAGAATCTGATGAACACCTTAGATGCCTGTTACATAAATGCAAAGAGTATGGGGAATAAACAGGAAGAACTGAAAGTATTAGTACATAAGCTAAACTATGATTTAATTGGCATCGGAGAAACTTGGGATAACTCTCATGACTGGAACCTTAGTGTAGAGGGATATAGCTTGTTCAGAAAGGGAGGTGGTGGTGCACTATACATTAAGAATATAGAAACTTGTTATGAGGTCCAGAGGAGATGACAGGCAGAACTGTTGAGTCTCTCTGTAAAGATAAAAGGATTTTTAAAATAGGGTTTATCTCATGGTACTACCAAATCAGGAAGAGGAGGTGGATGAGTAATTTCTAGAACAAATAAAAAAATATCAAAAAATCAAGACCTGGTAATAATGGAGGACTTTAACTACCCAGCCATATGTTGGAAAAGTAATAGGGAAAAACACAAAATTTCCAGTAAGTTCTTTTTGTTTCAGAAAGGAGGTAACTAGGGGAACAGCCATTTTAGACTTGATTCTGAACAAAAGTGAAGAATTGGTAGTGAATCGGAAGGCAATTCAGATGGAAATGATCATAACACGATAGACTTCATGACTATAAAGAAAGGAAGGAGAAAGAACAGGAGAATAAGGGCAATGGAGTTCAAAAAAGCAGATTAACAAAAACAGCCATCTGGTAGATAAAGTCTCATGGGAAGAAAATCTAACGGGAAAAAGGAGTTCAAAGGAGATGGTAACTTCAAAGGAGACAATATTAAAGATGCAACTGCAAACTATCATGCAAAGGAAATATAGAAAGAACTGTAAGAGGCCAATAGGGCTCCATGAAGAGGTCTTTAAAGATCTGAAAGGGTCAAAAAGGGATCCTACAAAAATGGAAATATGGACAAATTGCTAAGCAGGTGCACAAAAGAATAGCACAAGCATATAGGGACAGTCAGAAAGGTTAAGGCACAAAATGAGTTACACCTAGAACAGGACATAAAAAGCAATAATAGGAAGATTTTAAAATACTTTAAGAGCAAGAGAAAGAGGAAAGAAAGTATAGGTCCTCTATTTAATGGGGAAAGAGAGCTGATAACTGATGACATCAAGAAGGCTGGGGTGTTTCATACATGTTTTGCTTCAGTCTTCACTAAAAAAGATAATGGTGACCAGATACTCAGCACAATTAATATTAACAACAAGGGGGAAGGAACACAAGCCAAAATAGGGAAAGAACTGGTTAATTGTTTAGATAAGTTGGCAGGGCCTTATGAAATTCAACCTAGGGTACTTAAGGAACTAGCTGAAGCAATCTCAGAAGCATTAGTAATCTTCATGAATTCATGGATAGGTGAGGTCCTGGAAGAATAGAGAAGAGCAATCATAGTTCCTATCTTTAAAAAGGGGGACAAAGAGGACTTGGGGAATTATAGACCAGTCAGCCTTACTTTAATACACGGAAAAATACTGCAGCAAGTTATTAAACAATCAATTTGTAAACACTTAGAGGATAATGTGGTTAAATAATATCCAGAATTGATTTGTCAGAAGCAAATCATACCAAACCAACCTAATTTCCTTTTTTGACAGGGTTACTGGCCTACTGGCTAGGGGGAAAGCAGTATTTGTGATCCATCTTGATTTTAAAAAGAACAGGAGTACCTGTGGCACCTTAGAGACTAACAAATTTATTAGAGCATACGCTTTCGTGGGCTACAGACCACTTCATTGGATGCATAGAATGGAACATATAGTAAGAAGATATATATATATATATATATATATATATATATATATACACACACACATACAGAGAAGGTGGAAGTTTCCATACAAACTGTAATAAGCTAATTAATTAAGATGAGCTATTATCTTAAAGATAATACTTTTGTAGTGATAATCAAGATGGCCCATTTAGACAGTTGACAAGAAGGTGTGAGCATACTCAACATGGGGAAATAGATTCAATATGTGTAATGACCCAGCCACTCCCAGTCTCTATTCAAACCCAAGTTAATGGTATCTAGTTTGTATATTAATTCAAGCTCAGCAGTTTCTCATTGGAGTCTGTTTTTGAAGCTTTTCTGTTGCAGAATTGCCACCCTTAAGTCTTTTACTCAGTGGCCAGAGAGGTTGAAGTGTTCTCCTACTGGTTTTTGAATGTTATGATTCCTGTTGTCAGATTTGTGTCCATTTATTCTTTTGTGTAGAGACTGCCCGGTTTGGCCATGTCAGGGTTATTTCCCCATTCTGAACTCTGGGGTACAGATGCGGGGACCCGCATGCAAGACCCCCCTAAGCTTATTTTTTACCAGCTTAGGTTAAAAACTTTCCCAAGGCACAAATTCCACCTTCTCCTTGAACAGTATGCTGCCACCACCAAGTGATTTAGACAAAGAATCAGGGAAAGGACCACTTGGAATTCCTGTTCCCCCAGAATATCCCCCCAAGCCTTACACCTGCTTTCCTGAGGAGGCTTGAGAATAATATCCTAACCAATTGGTTACAAAGTGAACGCAGACCCAAATCCCTGGATCTTTGGACACTTGATTTTAGTAAGTCTTTTGACACAGTCCCAAGTAACATTTTCATAAGCAAATTAGGGAAATCAGATGAAATTACTCTAAGATGGGCACATATCTCGTTGAAAGAGTATACCCAAAGAGCAGTTATCAATGGTTCACTGTCAAACTGGAAGGGAATATCTAATAAAGTCCTTTAATCTTGGCTCTGCTACTATTCAATATTTTTGCTAATTACTTGGATAATGAAGTAGAGAGTGTGTGTATAAAATCTGCAGATGGCATTAAAATGGGAGGGGTTGCAAGCACTTTGGGGGACAGGATTAGAATTCAGAAGGATCTTGACAAATTGGCTAATTTGTCTGAAATCAACAAGATGAAATTCTTTAAAGATAACTGAAAAATACTTCTCATGGGACAGAAAATTCAAATGCACAACTCCAAATTGGGGAATAACTGGCTAGTTCAGTGGTGGGCAACCTGTAGCCCATGGGCCGCATGTGGTCCATCAAGGTAATCTGCTGGTGGCCCACCAGACAGTTTGCTTACGTTTGCATGGCCACCCGCATCTCCCAGTGTCCGTGGTTTGCCGTTCCTGGCCAATGGAAGCTGCGGGAAGCAGCACGGGCTTCAGGGACTATCCCCCCTTAGTCATCTCTTTTCCACTGCTCTGCACCTGGTACAGTCGCTTGTATGGTAGCATTTTATATTTCCCATTTGCACTTACTCTGCATATATATTAAATGGGAGAATCAGATCCCAAATGTAAATATAGCCAGAGGCTTCATGGCACAAATACCTCAGAAATTAAAAGCTATTGTTATTAGTAAAATTAGTAAAATAATCAATTTCCTTTTGGGCTGTTATGTCTTTCTGGAGGCAGGTTTAATCCTTCTAAATCCCTACTCTTCATGGTATCTTGGATGCTGGCCAAGTATTGTGTATCTAAAAGAAACAGGACTATATCAACCCCATCCTCATCTCTATGATGTGCTCTCTACCTTTCTTCTTTGACCGTACATCCAGTAAATTCCCTGCCCACTTTCTCTCTCTGTCCAATTTATCTTCCTTGACTCACTACAATGCTGAGTCACTTTTTTACTTGCTCTCCCCAGCCTACATAGAATTCTCCCTCCCCTCTCATAAAGATATTAAATCAATTTCTTTCTTCCAATCTTAATTTAAAACCTGCCTGTTTGTTTGGGCCTAAGATTGATCATCTACCTGCTCACTAAAGCACCTGTCAGTTCTATCACCACTACTGTAACTTATCTGCCAGAATACTTTATTGCATCTTGATCCGAGTTTCCTAACTCTCTTCAATCTTTGTAGGTCATTATTCCCTCTTTACCTACATGAGTCTCTGTAGCTAACTCTGTTAAATGTTATCTCTCAATCATAGCTCTCTGTACAGCTTTTTTGATATTTTGCTTCATAGAACACTATTGTAAAAAAATAAACTGTGCTATATTATGTTGTTGAACCAAAGTATCTGTGACTCATTCAGAAGGTAATTTGGTCTACCTCAAGAGCTACTACAACTCTGTAATCTCATTTTTCATATCTCAAACTGAATAGTGTTTGATATCTTCAGTGCTTTCTATGTCACTGTAGTGCTAAAATGCATAATCAAACTGTAGATTTTTAAACTTTATTACATACTTTTCTCTTTCCCGAAGAGATACAACTCAAGCTGAGAAGCCAGCAGAGGGAAAAGATAGAAACAGAATGAGTCCACATTAAAAAATAAATCCTGGCCAGTCTGAGAGAGCGTGAGAGGATTAATGGAGCGGAATCTGAATTAGAAGCAAATGACAAAGAAAAAGTGAGTGACTAGTAGAGGCTGTCCTTCAGAATGCATAACAAAATAAAGTTAACTTAATTCTCCTGCAGTGGTTGGGAAAGTAGCCAGGCACTGAGTTAGAACCTAAATGGAGTTAGAGGGAAACAATAGCAATAGAGGGTCTCCAGCAGTTTAGTCCCTCATTTATTCCACATAGAGCAGTATCCTGTGTCCACAGTCATATACTAGGAAACTAGAAATCAGGATGGAATGTTGTCAAAAGTTGCAGTTTTCTTCCCCATTTTTAGGACTCATTGGAGATTTTAGACAAAATCTGCAAGGAGTTTCCATGTAGTTTTTGGCTCTGGTAGGGTAATTCAAAATATTATTATTAAAGTGATATTCTGTTGCTGGGTTGAACTTTTCAGAAACCATGCAAGATCCACTAGAAGAGTCCCATATTTTGTAGATGGCAGAACTGTATTTTAAATTTTAAAGCCTGTCACAATTGTCTCAAATTACTAAGCAAAACACTATATATAGGGCTGGCCTTGTTGCTGTGTGGTTAGTGTATAACACTGCAGGGTCTGAGTTGATATCTACCTTCCAGACCCAGGTGAATAAGAGATTGGAGCAGGAAATAAGAGTGTTACAGATGTTGTATGATCAGACCTTGTTAAAAAGGTAGACTATTATGTAGTTCTGAAATAAATCATGCAGCTGAACAACAAGCAGAGTTCATGGGATGCAAAGGGAATCACAGCCTTCCTTCAAAGACCAGGAATATCATTGGGACAGGAGGGATTTGGATGCTGGGTTATCAAGTTGGGAAAACAACATGAGGCTCTGGAAGATGGCAGGATTGTCCTGGGATGTAGGAAGTTTAGGCAGCTAACAGAGAATTAGACAATTTATAACTGTTGTTAAGACTATGTCCTGGGATGGGAGGGGGTTGTTTCTATAAATAGCTGCTCAAAATGTGCAATGAGATGTGCGGATACATAAAGAATCAAAGTAACAAGGCAAAATTTAAAAGAATTATGTGAATCTTGTAAATATATTATTGCTAAAGCAGAGTTTGTGTATCTGCATTTTTTCATATTATCTAGGTTACTGAATAGAAGCTATTGTATCATGTGATTGAGAGAACGTAAATCAATACATGTGTGATGTTGCACTCCATATGATTTTATGAAAATATGCTAATGAATGTGAATATAATGTAACTGGAATATGCTTCATGCAAAAGGTCTCTTGTAAGGTATCATTACAAGCTTATAATCTACTGAGTGTGGTCATCCTATTTTTATAAATGTATCATTCTTGTATCTGAAACTAGAAATATGAAATATAACTCTGAGGTCCTATTGTAATTATGCAAAGTGTGGGCCATTAATGGTGGTATGGAATCTTGATGGCTCCCATCAACTAGGACAATTGGTTGTAAATGGCTCTGTTTTCTTGCAAGCCTTCCTGTGAGTCAAGCCAGGAAGAATGAAGGCTTGGGATCTCACAAGACATGTGACCATGTCACCTGGTACTGGAATCCATCTTAAACCTGGTGCTTTTCCATTCAGAAGGAGGAGTGGGGACCCAGAGAGACAAAAGATTCCTGCCTTGTGCCAAAGCCATAAAAGGGGATGGAACAGAACAAAGGGGGTTGCCAGTCATGAGAAATCCCCTCGTTACCACCTGATCTGGAACTAACAAGAACCGTACCAGGGGAAATTATTGAGCCCAGACTAAGAAGGAGTCTAGTCTGTGAAAGAAGCTTATTGAAACATCTCTGAGAGTGAGATTTACCTGTATTCAGTTTCTTAAATGTATTAGGCTTTGACTTGTGTGTTTTGTTTTATTTTGCTTGGTAACTTACTTTGTTCTGTCTGTTATCACTTGGAACCACTTAAATCCTACTTTTATATTTAATAAAACCACTTTTGCTTATTAATTAACTCAGAGTAAGTGGTTAATACCTGGGGGAGCAAACAGCTGTGCATATCTCTCTATCAGTGTTATAGAGGGTGGACAATTTATGAGTTTACCCTGCATAAGCTTCATACAGAATAAAACAAATTTATTTGGAGTTTGGATCCCATTTGGAGCTGGGTATCTGGGTGCTAGAGACAGGAGCACTTGCTAAGCCATTTTCAGTAAAGTCTGCAGCTTTGGGGGTGAGGGTCAGACCCTGGGTCTGTGTTGCAGCAGATTAGCATATCTGGCTCAACAGGACAGGGTTCTGGAGGCCCAAACTGGTAGAGAAAATGGGCTCAGAGGTAGTCTCAGCACATCAGGTGACAGTCCCAAGGGGGTCTCTGTGACTGAACCTGTCACAACATGGTTTTGGTAACTTGTCAGAAAATAATTAAGGAGACTCAGACTAGCTATGACCTGGCTTGCTTTCTCTCATACTGATTTGTAAAGTCCATTTAATTACTATAATTATTATGTTAAGGAAAAGTTAGCATATGTGCATATGTGACTTCATTTTGGTTTGGGGCCCACCATTGTCTAAAAGCAAACACATCATGCACCAGGAGGAGTCTTCCTTAGATACTGCATTCCTGTGAACCCCCCCCCACCTTGTTACCAGCCTGTCTCGACTCCCGGTTTCTGATCTTTGCTTGTTCCTAACTCCCTGCCTCCTGGCCTGGATGCGAGCCTCCCATCCTGATAAGAAAGGCTACTGGTGCATTGCTTTAGAACCATGTTGTGTAGTTGAAGTAATGGTTTAGCATGGGGGATGCACTTAGCAGGGATAGGTGGTAGATAAGGGAAGGGTTTGTCTATTGGTTAAGGTTTCCGATGCACGAGGGCAACATGATTTGCTAAAAGGTATATAATCTCTGTATAACCTGCATTCGGGGTCCCCTCCTGATTAGCAGGGGGGCACCACGCTCGAGCGTAATAAACTTAGTATCTTTGAGAACTCTGCAGTTGTGGACTTTGTTCGTGTGCCTCAGCCTAGACTCGAACTGTGCGTGACCTATCGGGTATAATTTGTAGCAGTTCCTGTGCGTGACCTATCAGGTATAATTCGCAGCAGTTTGTGTGCATGACCTGTGAGGTATAATTCGTAACAATAAAATATTTATATAACACCATGGAGTTCAATCCACAGTGAACAATAATCATATTTAGAAAAGGACTCTGCCTCCCAAAAATTATTGTGCATATGCAGGGCTTTGCTCCAGAAAATATTTCAAACTCTTAAAAAATATCCTATCGGGGGCTAGTGTTTATGAGCAACTCTACGGAAACACACTGGTCTTTGTGAGGAGGTCAGTAAATTCTGCATGAGGAAACTGATTTAATTTTCAAATGAGTTGTTATAAACAATAGTTGGAAGAAAATACTTTCACAAGTATGAAAAATATTCTGTGTCCACTAAATGGTTTGATATTACTGGTGATTAAGAAAAATGCTATTTGCATGCTGATACTGATTTTTTATATAAAAATGGGAATCTGTTACATAAGGAGGCCTTAAATTCCCTCTCTCTTATACATTCACTTCTTCCACACTCTGCACAAAGCTTAAAGTGGACTTTGTGTAAGGAGCTATGGAGGACTAGATGAATAGAAATTACTTTCCAGTGTTGGGCAGGATTGTAGGAGGTAGTTCTTCAGCCCTGTTATGCCTACAGCTGCACCCTGAGCTGACTCAAATGGTGGTCATGAACTTCGGCAGCCCTCTGTATTTTTCTGACAACTGGATTTGTGGACCTAGTTGTCATACTTCTCCAAGCTCCACCACTACTCCTGCCACAGTGACCTATGCAAAGCTGCACTGTAGGAGACCCTGCTCCTGTCAGGATCCTGGACGAAGGTAGTCACTTCTAGTGACAGGAGCTCGGTAGGTAGGAACAACCATTGGGGTTGAAGTCAGTATTAGGGCCAGTAGTCAGACCTATGATCAAGCCAAGGTTCAGACAGAAGGGTAGGACTGGAGACAGGTCACAGATCAGGCCAAGGGTCTATACCAGGTATCAGGTCAGTTGCGTGTTGTTTGAAAAGCCAATTAGGCACCATGAAGCTGCTGTCTAATGAAACCCTTGAGGCAGGATTGCCTGTGGTCTGTGACTGCAGTCGGGCATGGGTAGGGAATTGTGAGCTGGTTAGAGCTGTCACTGCGTGGCAGTGTTTGCATGGCAACTCGACAGGCCTGGGTTTGAGACCTTCTGGGCCTTACAGCTCCAAAGCCCTTTGAAATAAACAGGTATTTTCAATCAACTTCAAAGGTGTTGGGTCAGACTCAAAGTGTAACATCTCCCTGTGGTCCTGCCTTGTAGCTATATCTGTCCCCTTTCAGCATTGGGACATTCTCTGGCCTCTACACTGATGGCTGAATGTCATCCAAAAAACTTTGACACACACATAGGTGTATGTAAATATATATGTATAAAACACACACATACGGTTTTAATTTTGATTGCCTTTTAGAATTGTTTACAATTGCCTACAAAAAGTAAACCCTTACAACAGGAAAACAATATGAAATTAATTTCTCCATATAATCTTTCTCCTTTAAAGTTGGTTTTCCCCACATAATTCTCCTTCTTGCAAAAATCAGGGATAGTGACCACTGAACACAATTCATCGTGAGCTGGACAAAATTGGGCAGGCCATAATGTTGCCATAGTAACTGATTGGACAAGAATTAATTCAGTGGTCTGGCTGAGCCAGAACTCAGATTCAGCAGACAGTAGAGGTTTTTAATTATTTATGTATTATCTATAAAGTACACTGAATGTGTAATGAAATGTGTATATATACATTTAATAAATAGATGCCAGTTCCTTAATAGTAAGAGATGTGTTTTGATTGTCCCGTACTGTCACAAAAGCACTTTGTGTTTGATATTCAGGCAATCAGGAGGTCAAGGTGGATGGATAGGAACAGGAGAACACAATTCAGTAACACTAATTCTTTTCATATTAAGGTACAGAATGTGATATGTGTCATTAATTTATTAGACATTTATTTTGATAAGCATAGTAAAAAAGGTCTCAGAAGTGCAACAGTTAAGCTCTGTAAAAATAGCATGGACAGTGCAGTAGCAGGGGGCAAAGTGCTTCTGGTTTTGCAAGCTAATGAAAATTGGTGGGCCAGTCCTCTGTTCTCCCTGCTCTAGTTCACAAATATAATTTGTGAACAGCACTGTTTGCCCAAATAATGAGCAAGCTGTGTAACCGGGCAGGGGAAAAGGCTTTTGGAAAATATTTGATGCATTACATCAGTATGTCATGAGATGTGCCATTTATTTTGATGTATTGAATTCTGTTATGTTGGTATATGTGTGATGTGATGCAGTCATCTGTTATGTTCTGTGATGTCAAGATGGAATGTGTCAAAATTAAGTAATAAAAAATGACACATTACCATTAGTTCAGAGAAGTGGCCTGCTTCTCTATGTATTTGTCTCTGTGATGAAGCAGAGAAACTGCCCACCAGCATGGCAGGAGTTAAAGAGAGTCTTTGGGCCCAGCTAGCCCTGCCCTCTTATACATGCAGCCAATGCCAGGTCTGGAGGGGGAGAAAAGGAGAGAGCCTGGCTTAGTTCATTGCTGACTGGTAAAGAGGTAGGAGCTACCTGCCTGAGCACATACTGTCCCCCTAGCCAAGGGTGATTGTGGAAGATACCTAGGAGTCTCTGTAACTGAAGCCCAGAGACATTGTGGGGTTTGGTCTCACTAAACTTGCAGCTTCCCTGCCCAAAGGAGCCTGTCCCACATCTGGAACACAGGCCTGGGGTCCCCAGACAGTTGCCACATCCTACCCTCCGTCCAATGGCTGCTGAAACCAGTGGGCTGTGAAGCTACTAAGGCTATAGTCCCAGCCAAGACACCACCCACAGGAGCTCTGATTGGAGGATCACACTGCTCCACCGATCAGTCCAACTATGCTACTTATACCAGAAGGAGGAACAGGAAATTTGAGCAACAAAGTAGTTTCCTGTTGTGGCTGTATTGGACTTTGCTTGTACCTGCTTCTTGCACTCAACCTGCTCTGTGCCTGCCTTACTCCTGCCTGTGCTCCTGTTTCCATTGTGTTTCCTGTTTCCATTCCATTCCTGTTTCCTGCTCCATAGTTGATCCTTGCCTCTCCTCCTGTCCTTATGGCTCACATCCGATCCTCAGTGACCAGTCTTGGCTCCGACTCTGACTTCTGATCTTGACTCTGGCTTGACCCTGGGCTCTGGCATTTGGTATCTGACCTCGGCTCTGACCCTCATTATCAATTCCTGGTTCTGACTCTGGCTTGACCCCTTGCTCTGGTAACTGGCAGTTGACTCTGGTGCTGACCCTTGCCTTCATTCCCCAACCTGGATGCCTGCTCTGCCCACTACATAGGACTCCTGCTCTGATTACTAGGCTAGACAGCCTCCCTCCCAATCCATAACACCATGGCAGGGTGACACCCAAGATCCATGAGAGGGCGCTATAGGAGGAAAGCCACCCCAGCAAATTCGAGTGAAGGGTCCATGCCCCAGACTGAAGAGACATTGGAAGGAAGTAGCCCAGGGCAGAGGATTTAGACTCCCTGGTGGTAGAGCTCCCTGTTCAAGGGTTGACTCATACAGGCCCTGGGCAGGGACCCAGAGGAGAGGGTGGGCCCGTGTCCGCTACCGCACCACCTACAAAAATGAGGCAACTCAAGGAGGGAAACAAGGGGCCAGAGGTCAGGCATGCCAATTGCTAGGTAGCTTGGCCTTCCAAGCAGCCTGTTATAGTCTCTAACACCAGATCTTTGACTATTAATTGTATGGAGGTCACACACTAGTTCTGACCACTTATCACTTATAAGTGTGTTCTTTGATCTATGCATAATTTCATATGTGAGAACCGGGTTTATTTCCCTGCAGTCATTTATAACTGTGATATGTTTAAAATGCTATCATTCTGATTGGGAAGTCGGTTTCACATGCTAACCATAGTGTAAACCAGTGGTTTTCAACCTTTTTTTCATTTGCAGATCCCTACAAAATTTCAAAGGGAGGTGCGAACCCCTTTGGAAATCTTAGACATAGTCTGTGGACCCCCAGGGTTCTGCGGACCACAGGTTGAAAACCACAAGTGTGAATGATTACACTAGGTGCAAAAGCAGTGGAGAATATAGGCCACTGTGTTTTAATTACCCGAACTTGTTCTAACTATTCATAATCCTTGTATATAAGATTAATAAATGTACGATTGGAACCAACCCTACACTGGCAGGGAGATGGACTAGATCAGTGGTTCCCAAACTTGTTCTGCCGCTTGAGCAGGTAAAGCCCCTGACGGGCCGGGCCGGTTTGTTTACTGGCCACGTCCGCAGGTTTGGCCGATCGCGGCTCCCAGTGGCCGCAGTTCACTGCTCCAGGCCAATGGGAGCTGCTGGAAGCGGTGCGGGCCGAGAGACTTACTGGCCGCCGCTTCCAGCAGCTCCCATTGGCCTGGAGCAGTGAACCGTGGCCACTGGGAGCTGCGATTGGCCGAACCTGCAGATGCAGCAGGTAAACAAACTGGCCCAGCCTGCCAGGGGCTTTACCCGCACAAGCGGCAGAACAAGTTTGGGAACCACTGGACTAGATGATCTATTAAGTCTTTTCCTATCTCTAGCTTTCATCATTTTATATAACCCATACTATAAAATCTAATAGCCTAGATGTATAATTTCATGGGACCACTAGATTCTCCCATGGAGCTATGTCACTTTCTCTTGGGGTTCCTGACGACTCCACTTACTTTAATATGGAGAGCCTGATATGGGTAGCAGAGGTGGGGACCTGAGACTATTGCTTTCATTATTTTAAATATTCTAACCTTACTGTCACCTTGTGTTCACAGTTTAGGGTGAGCTGTACTTGTGATCTCTCTCCATTCCCTCCCCATGAGAACTTCTTACTGTTGACAGACCAACACCTACACTATACTCTTAGCGTGGAATCCCGTGATTCACCCCAGTTTAAGGCTGGCTCACAAGACAACAGCACCTTCCATTTCCCAAACATATTCTCTTTGCATAAGAAGATTTTCAGGGTAGGAAGCTTAGATAGAGAAAAGGGAGGATTACACTATGGCAATCCTCCACTGGTGGAATGGACTGTTGGGGTCACGTGCAATGGAAATCAATTAGAGAAGACCTTCGAATGCTTTCATGTACACATTTCCTGAGAACTGAGGGGCAACAAAGGTGGTGTACCTTACCCCTAGCACAGCTTACATGGATCAGTTGTTGGCCTCCAGTTTTGGGTGCCTCTGATTTTGGGTGACTAATGTTAGATATGGACAGCTGATTTTGTGAGCACCCACAAGTCAGCGGGATCTGTGAACCGTCAGCATCTCCTAGGGAAGGTCCTAAGGGTTAGATTCTGTTCTACACCCCTTCCTCATTCCTTCCCACCCACTACATGCCTTCTATGCTGGAAACTGCAGGAGATGATGTGCTTCTTATACTGGCTGTATGCCCACTCAGGGCTACACCACTGTGTAGGAATTCATATCGGGGGAGATCTCTTAGAGATATGCTATAGGCCCTTCTAGATTTCTGATCCTGTCTCACTATCGGAGTTTATCTCAAAGAAAAAGTCTGGCCCAGGGGGTCTACAGTTGGATGCTCATAATTAGATGGCACTTTTGAAAATTTTGACAAGGATTTTCCCAAGCATGCAGCTTTGGTCTGACCACTCCAACTGACATCATGGTAATTCCCACTGATGTGAATGGATGCAAAGATTTTGAAAATCCCACCCAAAGTGTTAGGAGATGTGCAGGTGCTCTCAGTAAACAATGTAGAACTCATGCTCATCAAGGCCAAGAGGAGCAGTTAGCTGTACTTCCACAGTACATCAAACATTATACTGACGCTTTGTTGAAGCAGATTGAGGAGAGGGAATTTTAAATGACTATTCTGGAATAAATTTATGCAGAGGACCAACTTGAGATTTAGGTCAATTGTTGGTCCTAGTGTGTTTTGCCATCAAAAAACACAGGGTCCTGAGAGAGAATTAAATACATTTTGGGTTTAGCCTCCATTCTGGATGTTACCAATATTCTATTTTTCTGTCTTAGGCATTATTGTACTGAGTGTCTTGCAATCACTAATATAGTTATCCTCCCAGCACCTCTGTGAGGTAGGGAAGTTCTATTATCCCCATTTTAAAGATGGGGAACTGAGACACAGAGACCAAGTTGACTTGCCCAAGGTCACACAGGCATAGGCAGCGAGTTATATTGACCCGTGGTGCCTGTGATCCATCAGTATTCATAAAGGTGGGCCCAGCTCCACCAGTGTTTGGGCCCCGTGCCCTGGGTCGGCAACGTGGGGCGCTCTCACCTTGAGGACAGTTCCCCCACCTCCCCACAAGCAGCTTCCCCCCCACCTCCCAGCATCCCTGTGTGTCAGCAGAGGTGAGTCTCCGGCTCCATCTGTCTGTCCCCCCTCCATCCCCAGTGCTGACCCAGCTCCTGTCCAATGGGAGCTGAGAGGGGCATGTGCCAGAGCTGCCTGGACACGCCTGGACACAGCAGGGAGGGGGAGGGAGCCACAGACAGCAGCTTTCAGCCCCGGGCAGAGAGAGCAGCAGGAGTCTGTCACTGTCAGACAGAGATGCACAGACACAGCCGGGGGGTTGTGGGCAGCGGCGTATTAATGCCTAGGCCGGCAAATTTGCAGGGGTGGCAAATTTATAATAGCAGCCAGAGGCCGCTTCCCCCGGCGTGGGTTTGCGCCCTCCGCCCCCGGCCCCGCCCCAACTCCACCCCTTCCCCACCCCCATTCCTCGCCCTCTCCCTGCCCCTATTGGTCCCCTTCCCCAAATCCCCTCCCTGGCCCCACCTCCACTCCTGAGCGCTCTGTGTTCCCCCCACTTCTCCCCTCCTTTGCGAAGCTGTTTCGAGCACAAGCACTGGCAGGGAGAAGCAGGACCCAGCAGCGCGCTCAGGGGAGGAGGCGGAGGCGGAGGCGGAGGTGGAGTGGAGGTGAGCTGGGGCGGGGGGGGTCGGGAATTATTTCAGAGCTTAGGGGCGGCAAAATCTTTAATCCGCCACTGGTTGTGGAGACAGAGAGATGGAGCCTGAGGGAGGGGAAAGGAGCAGCAATGGGCACCCCGGGGCTGGCATAAAATATAGAGTACACAAGGGGATTCCTCGGGGGGCTAGAACAACACTCCAGCCCCCACCACAGAGCAGACCCAGCATGCAGCTGGCTCTGTCCATCAGTCCCCCCCACCACACAGAAACCCACACAACCCCCTGCCTCCCCAAAAGACACCCACCAGCTCCTGTGCCCCCATCACCCCTCTCCAGAGAGCCCCCCCTTTGAGCCTCCCGAGACAGCTCCTCTCCTGTTTCCCCTGCTCCTGAGCTCCCTACAATCTCTCCCTTTTCCTTCCCCCTCCCCAGCCCATTGGCCAGGAGGCTCCCCACCCCAGCCTATTGCCTACCGCGGCCAATGGGAGCTGCACCTGAGGCAGGGGGCCTGCTTGCAGATGTAGACCTGCCTGGCCATGCCTCCACAGCACGGGGAGGGGATGCCACAGGTGAGTAAGCCCTGGTCATCATCATCATCATCACAGGCACAGCAATTATCTGGGTATTTAATTTCACAGAGGCAAGTAATTCAATCTACTCTTCCTTTCCAGACACTCTGTGGCTTTTCCTGTAAGAAAACTTACAATTTCTTTGCAAAGAAGTCCATTTATAGTTTTTCACTTGAGAAATATATTTTCTGGTTGTTCATAAGCTCATTTATTTTGTTAACTCAGTTTCACAGGCAATTTTAAAAGTCACTTGAATTGTACCTGTTTTTTTCCATTGGTCCAAAAACACATGGAAGATGTGCAGATTTTTATTTCTGTGGGCCAAACCACCCTATGTAGAAATGTAAATTTTGGAGCTAGAAAAGTTCCGCAAGGGTAAGAGTCCCTTCAGGAAATTGTCCGTAAGTTATTCATTCTTCTGGGCATTCCATTCTATTGTTCCCTCCTATAGGGATAGTGATCAGTGCTTCCACCCACAGGGGAGAGGCAGAAGACTGGGTCAAACCTGCAGCGACTCTGCCTCTACCCTTGTTCTCTGTCCATTCCCTCTACCACGCATGTTGACCTCCCTAGGATTCTCCCTACCATTACTCCATCTGGGTCTTCTTTCTCTGGAGCATCTCATGAAGTAAAGTGTGTCATTACAGGTTCTTATCTCGGCAATGTATTTAATTGTGATGTATTGATTAAGTGTTAATTAATGCACTATAGGAGTCCCCCTTCAGCCCTCTGTATAAATTGATCCCCTTCTTTCCATATGTTTTGCCCATAGGGTTTTCTGCAGCCCTAGGGCAGCCAGCAATAACCCCTGTGCCTTTGCAATGGAGTGAGGGAAGGGGACCATGGGTTCCCTATTTATGTGATTTTCAAGAAGTGTTATTATTACTCGGGGTACCAAATGTGTTTAAATGATATAAGTGCCTTGTAAAATCCCAAAGCAAGTTCATTTTCATTTCTCATGTAATAATCTCATATACAGTATACAGACATTTTTATTAATTATATGAGTTGAATTTATTATCTATTATTATTATTATTAGATAAGTTACTGGGTTTTTTTCAGTGCGGAGCAGAGCGGAGCGAGGCAGGCTGGGGCCGGGTTGCTCACTGCTGCCAGCGCCAGGCCCCCTGCTAACTCCCCAGGCTGCCCTGGACCCCACATCCCCCCCTGAAGTGTGGGCTCCCCCAAAATGTGGGGCCTAGGACAGTTGCCCCAGTTTGTCCTATGGACAGGATGGCTGTGCTTGAGCACCACCAAAAATTATACAAACTTGGCACCCATGCACACAGGGAATCTGTGGTGGATCAGGGGCTTGAACTCAGGTGTCCCAAATCCAGGCTAGTGCCCTACCCAATAGATCATTGTTCCTCTCTCATGCGATGTTTTTTTGCCATGCCTTTAAAACAGATTAAAATGGACTTTCTGAATACGGAAGACAGGCATACCGATTGCTAAGAGGCTCTTAAAATTGTTTCAGTGGAAAGTAACAGTGAGATACCATTCACAATATATATTTATCAGGAGAACAGAAAGACACTGGGAATGGACAATCTGCTAGGTAGATTCTGTAACAATGTGGCTTGCCAGTGGACTGGAGAGCCTCAGGCTAAGCCAGCCCTGATTACAAGATGAGCCCAACCTGAAAGGTATGACCTGATTATACAAAAGGCAGCTGCAGGGAAGGGTGTGGATGAGAGAGTAGCTGAGAGCATGGGAGGCAGGAAGCTAGGAAAGCTCAGGAAACAAGACTCAGAGGCTGTAGCTAGCTTGAAGAAGCAACTTCAGGGGGCAAGATATTGAGCTGTGACCCACTGTTGGGAAAGGGGGCTTGGAACAGCCTTACATACACCCCTGCCTAATGCAGAAAGACATGTGACTGGAGCCTGAAGGGCCAGCACGTACCTGAGGACTGAATAAATTGAACCCAGGTAGGAAAAGTTTTTTAATTTTTCTTTGGACTGTGTAGAATTTGTTGAAGGAGCCCTGTGAAGGAGAAAAACAGGCAGGGCACTGTAGAGGTACCCTTGGCCACAAGGGGGTGCTCAGTAATTGGTCACTGTGCTACAGGCTCTAATAGGTATACAATATGGAGTAGGTACATGCATATAAGAGTTCACTAATGCTGTTTTGTCAACCTTGTCCTATTTGTTAAGGATTTTGGTGGTAAGGAATTTAATTGTTTATCTGACTTCAAACAAAAAATTTGATATAAACTAATGTATGTGAGGAAGAGGAAATGTGACTAGATATGCACCATTCATGGTGGGAAATACATTATATTTACTTAGTCCATGTTCACTCTTCAGGAGAAAAATCTTACGCTTGTCATCTGCCAACCTCTACATAAGGGCCCAGCTTCTGTACTGTAAAAAAAATCTATCCTGCAAAAACTATCCCTACATCTGGTATAAATATCCTCGGACTGATCATCCTGATGTAGGGAGCTTCTTAGGTGGTATTGGGATGCTCCTAAGCTAGCCTTTATGACGCCAGTACTATTGTAGGGGCTTTCTGTCTAGCTGCCATATATCTCCCTTTAGCACTTGGCTAGCTGGTATAAAGTGGACCAGACTATAGGCACTGTGTCCGTACCCACCCAGTCCAAGACCAGTCAAGCAAAAATATGACCTTTATGCCACCTTTGCACCCCTACTTTCCTTGTTGCTAGTATTTAGGCTAATTATGCCAAAATACTGCAATCAAATGCCTGATACCTAAAGATTAGCTATCAAATAGGCTTTTCCAGAACACAATATTCAAATTTTATGGATGGTGGAAATGAGATCTAGGTTCAATTCCCCCTTCTTGGCCAGAAGGGGGAAAAAAGAAGTGAACCACCTCTCCAAGGGGTACTCTAACCATTGAGCTATGGGATATTCTGAATTGGCGTTCCCCTGCTGAAGGTGTTCCACTGTGGATAAATAACAAAAGAGTGACTGGAACAGGGGGACTGGGCCCTGGGTCTCCCACCCCCCAGGAGGGTACTCTAACAATTGGACTGCAGAGTCATATTTTCCTCTCTCTCTCCCCTGCCACCCCCCCCCCCAAATGATTGTTCCTCTCTGGATAAATACTTAGTCATCTTGTCTATCCTCATGCTAGTGAAATATTTCCTCCCTTAGATTAGCTAGTGCTTTATCCAGTCCTATTTTAAATGACTCAACCTATTTTTTTTAGTGTCTGATTCTGATCTCCTTCCTCAAATTGCATATATCTTTATTTTAAGCAGTCCCACTTACTTCAGTGTTTATAATAATATTAAAGACCATATTTTTTAAGATGTTACTCTTTAAATTAGAGTTTAAACCTGGGTAGTTCCTAGTTTATACCTTATGTATATCATGTATCTCAGGTAAAGATGGATAAATCTGTTCAGACAAATAAGAATGGGACAAAAATGTTACCCAAATCCAAGTGTTTTTTTTTTCCTCCAGCTTGAGAGAATGTTTGGTGACTTAAATGTTATTTTGTTGGCTACATTATTTCCTAGCTCAGTTTTAAAACTGAAGATGTTCAGATAAGATTTGGATAAACAGCTGATCTCTTGGATGTTTTTCCTGAATTGAAACTCTAAAACAATCAACCCTTCACTTTTCTCAAGTAACAAAAGAATTGAAAAACGTGTTTTTGGACAAGACTAAAAATCCCTTAAGTCTGTCTTTTCATGTTCTTATTTTTGAGTGTGTGAAGGAATTTATTATGTTAGTGTCTCATGCCTGTTTAGTGCAATATTTCCAGTAAATCACAGCAGATTATAATGCTTTGGGAACCTGCTGCTCTCACTTTTGCTGGTGGTTAGTTCAACCCTCTGCCCCAGCACGCCCCAAGATCAGGAGTATGTGAAAGGAAGTGTATCCCTCCCTTTGCAGAGATATATATGGAAATGTGTCCTCAACACAAAGTTCCTCACCATAACAATTTGGTCTGTGTGATGCTTTTGCTGGGGACAGAACAGGAATGGAGTCTTAGAATTTAGTAAGTAATCTAGCTAGGTATGTGTTAGATTATGACTTCTTTAAATGGCTGAGAAAATAGCTGTGCTGAATAGAATGAATATTCCTGTCTGTGTGTCTTTTTGTAATTTAAGGTTTTGCCTAGAGGGATTCTCTATGTTTTGAATCTAATTACCCTGTAAGGTAGTTACCATCCTGATTTTACAGAGGTGATTCTTTTTACTGTTTCTTCTATTAAAATTCTTCTTGTGAGAAACAGAATGCTTTTTTCATTGTTCTCAGATCCAAGGGTTTGGGTCTGTGGTCACCTATGCAAATTGGTGAGGATTTTTACCAAACCTTCCCCAGGAAGTGGGGTGCAAGGGTTGGGAGGATTTGCGGGGGAGGGGGGGGGAGACGTTTCCAAACAACGCTTTCCTAATAAATAAACCCAGATGAACGTTTGGTGGTGGCAGTGGAAGTCCAAGGGTAAAATAGTTTGTAACTTGGGGAAGTTTTAACATAAGCTGGTAAAAGTAAGCTTAGGAGGTTTTCATGCAGGTCCCCACATCTGTACCCTAGAGTTCAGAGTGGGGAAGGAACCTTGACAGAGAGAAGTTTTCTGTAAAGATGCCTCTTGCTTTGTTTACATAGCTGCTGTTACAGCTGTTAACATTATTGCTTAGCTCCAGTCAGACATTTTGTATAATTAAAATAATTCAGGTCAAAAAAGTGCAATGTACCTGGAAAGACTTTGGAAAATATGTGGAGGGGTTTTCTATAAATTATGAAATCTCTAGTATTGTCCAAGTGTAAAAAGCTTGCTAACTAGGATCAAACTGCCACCACATTATTCCTAAAAGTGAGCAGTTACTTGCAAAGATAATCCCATTGACAGTAACAGAATGATTTAGGTAAGTAACTGCTCACAAATGTGAAAAAAGGGCCCACAACCTGACCCCCTAGATAAGCATCTCAGGGTTCACTGAGCTTCCATTAAAGATATGGTTACATGCAGCTTAGAACACCACTATCTATTATCATATTTTTATATACCTTTCTTACAATATTTTGTATTTTTTATATAGCTGTACTTCAGGTTCAGGTCTCGTTTTCCCTTAAGCTTTCAAAGGAGAAAAGCTTTTCACAAAAGGATAACTGAATGATTAAAGACTGAGCTAAGGAACTGAAAAGCATAATTTTTTATACACAAAGCACTACTTATCTTATGCTGTTCAAAAAGACCTTATTTTATAACATTAGCATATTTCTCAAATGCACACATGAAAAGCTGAACCATCATCACAGTCTGTCTCCATGTGATATTTCCAAATGCTTTTTATATATTTCATGGGTCAGCTTCTTTATGAAAATAGCCCTGCACATCAGCTATCTAATCTGGCCTTTTGAAACCAATTCAATTTGTTACATTTGTTGGGGGAGGGGGGATGGATTTTCTTTATGTAGGACTGGCTATCATCTTTTTAATTTGTATGGAATTTTTTTTATTTTCCAGAGCTATACCATGAATGAAATAAAAAATGCTAACTTGCCCACCGTTAGGGCCAAAATATGGCCTCGCTAACATCTTGGCACTTGGACAAAGCCACAATTTAGCCCTCGATCACAAACACATAATTTTGTGTTTTCAAAAATTCTGTAGGCTACAAGTGTGCCTTAAGAAATTTTGGGAGCCTTATTTTAAAGCATTATTGAGAATTCAACAGAAAGAAGGTATAAGAACTTAAAAAGCAGCAGCAGAAATCCAGTCATTGAAAAAATGTTGGTACTTTAATTGACAATGTTTTCTATCTCCCTCAAGTAAAGAGTCATTTTGTATAAAGAGATTGTGGCCATTTCTATTGCTTTAAACACTCTGGGAAAAGAGTTCAATTTTCCACAGGCCTTGAAGACATACTGTAGCTGAAGCAATTTCATAGTATCAGAAGAGGTAAAATGAAAACTCTTCATCTTTCAACATTCAAAAGGGAACTCTTTTTGATGTTTTGTGAATAACCATGGTAAAGTTTCTAGTGGCATTTTTTAGGGATCGATCCTGTTACTACTGAACTCATTTTTTGCTTTCTGACTTCAATGCAAACAGAACTGGGCCCTAAACTAACTTTACATAAACATACAAAAGGTTTGAGGAGTGCCTGCCCTTACATGTGCATTTAAAGAAGTGCAAGCACATTCTCAAATAACTTAATTCTGATTTAATAATGTAGATACTTTTAATAAGTACTCTAGGATAGATTGTGGTTTTAGCACAAGCCCTTGAAAAGGGGCAGCCCAACCATGGACGGAAACACAATACGATCTCTGGTTTCCCTCAGGCTCCAGGAAAAAAGGAATCTGCACTAGCCCGGGATCTGGTGGAGATTACTTCCCACCCTGCAGCAACACAGTTGTGATGGCTTGTGCATTGGGGGAGGCAGAATCAAGTCACTGTCTATTCCTAATTTATGCTTATCGACGCCTCTCACACTTGCATGGGAGGGTGAATAATGGCACCACATAGGCTGCATGCTGCAACCTGCAATATGGGTATGGGTAGTGCATGCAGGGAAACAAGAAAGATCTTCATACCTGCCCCCCAATTATTCCTCTGTGCTGGCATGTACCATGGGACACAATTGTACCCTCTAAAGGTATGTCTACACTTTGAAATTAGGTCGATTTTATAGAAGTCGATCTTTAGAAATCTATTTTATACAGTCAATTGTGTATGTCCACAGTAAGCACATTAAGTTGAAGTGCGTCCTCAGTACCGTGGCTAGCATCGACTCATGGAGTGGTGCACTGTGGGTAGCTATTACACAGTTCCCACAGTCTCTGCTGCCAATTGGAATTCTGGGTTAAGCTCCCAATGCCTGATGGGGCGCAAACATTGTCGTGGGTGGTTTTGGGTACATGTCGTTAGTTGCCCCTCCCTCAGTGAAAGCAACGGCGGACAATCATTTAGCGCCTTTTTTTCTCTGCAGATGCCATACCACGGCAAGCATGGAGCCCGCTCAGCTCAGCTTACTGTCACTTCTGCGGTTGCATCCTGGGTGCTGCTGTCAGCAGAAGGATCAGTACGACTGCTAACCATCATCCACTGCTTCAGCTACAACTGTGCTCTCCTGCTCTTGTAAATGAGCTCAGTCTCAATAGCAAACTTCTCCATGTTGTTGACATCCACCGCTTCCGCTGCAACTCTGCTCTCCTGCAGACACCATACCATGGCAAGCATGGAGCCTGCTCAGCTTGCTGCTGTTGTGAGCATTGTAAACACCTCACGCATTATCCTGGAGTATATGCAGAACCCGGCTAAGACATCAGCACAAGGACAATTTTGATGAGGACATGGACACAGACATTTCTGAAAGCACAGGCTGTGGCAATTGGGACATCATGGTGGCAGCGGGGCTGGTTGATACAGTGGAATGCCGACTCTGGACCCAGCAAACAAGCACAGACTGGTGGGACCGCGTAGTGTTGCAGGTATGGGATGATTCACCGTGGCTGAGAAACTTTCGCATGCATAAGGCCACATTCCTGGAACTCTGAGTTGCTTTCCTCTGCCCTGAAGTGCAGGAATACCAAAATGAGAGCTGCCCTCACAGTTGAGAAGCAAGTGGTTATAGCCCTGTGGAAGCTTGCTATGCCTGACTGCTACCGGTCAGTCAGGAATTTGTTTGGAGTGGGAAAATCTACTGTGGGGGGCTGCTGTGATCCAAGTAGCCAATGCCATCATTGACGTTCTGTTATCAAGGGTAGTGACTCTGGGAAATGTGCAGGTCATAGTGGATGGCTCTGCTACAATGGGTTTCCCTAAGTGTGGTGGGGCGACTGATGGAACGCATATCCCTATCTTGGCACTGGACCACCTTGCCAACCAGTACATAAACCACAAGGGGTACTTCTCAATGGTGCTGCAAGCACAGGTGGATCACAAGGGACATTTCACTGACATTAATGTGGGATGGCCAGGAAAGGTGCATGACGCTCACATCTTTAGGAACTCCAGGCTGTTTGAGCAGCTGCAAGAAGAGATTTACTTCCCAGACCGGAAAATTACTGTTAGTGATGTTGAAATGCCAATAGTTATTCTTGGGGACCCAGCCTACCCCTTGCTCCCATGGGTCATGAAGCCATACACAGGCAGCCTGGACAGTAGTAAGAAGCAGCTCAACTATAGGCTGAGTAAGTGCAGAATGGTGGTAGAATGTGCCTTTGGATGTTTAAAAGCTCACTGGTGCTGTTTGCTGACTAGGTCAGACCTCAGCGCAACCAACATTCCCACTGTTACTGCTGCTTGCTGTGTGTGCCATAATATCTGTGAGAGTAAGGGGGAGACATTTATGGTGGGGTGGGAGGTTGAGGCAAATCGCCTGGCGTCCAATTTTGAGCAGCCAGACACCAGGGCAATTGGAAGAGCACAGCAAGGCATGCTGCGCATCGGAGGCTTTGAAAACCAGTTTCATGATGAGCCAGGCCTTGGTGTGACAGTTGTGTGTATTTCTCCTTGATGCAAACCCTCCCCCTTTTTTGGTTTTAATTCCCTGTAAGCCAACCCCCCCCCCGCTTCAAAATAAAGTAACTATTGTTTTGAAACCATGCATTATTTCTTAATTTAAAAAAAGAGAGAGAGAGAACCTACAAGGTAGCCTGGGTAGGGTGGGATGGGGGAGGAGGAAAGGACAAGGCCACATTGCTTATTGTAGCCACACTACAAATCAAAGTGTTTCAATGACAGCCTTCTATTGCTTGGGCCATCCTCTGGAGTGGCTGGGTGCCCGGAGCCTTCCCCCGCCCCACTGTGTTCTTGGGCATCTGGGTGAGGAGAATATGGAACTTGGGGAGGAGGTCAGGTGGTCATGCAATGGATGCAGTGGGGGTCTGTGCTCTTGTTGGATTTCCTATAGCTGCACCAGATGCTTCATCATGTCCGTTTGCTCCCCTATTAGCCTTAGCATCACCTCCTGCCTCTGCTCTTCGCACTCACTTAATGCTTTCCTAGTCTCTAACACTGAATGCCTCCATGCATTCAGCTGTGCCCATCAGTGTGGGAGGACTGCATGAGCTCAGAAAACATGTTATCGCGAGTGTGGGTTTTTTTTTTTTTGTTCCCACCTTCTAATAGGCAATAACTTCAGGGACAGAAATGACAAGGGGAGCCTAGAAACATTTGCACGTGTGGGGAGATAAAAAGGGAGAATAAAATTTAAGATACATTTCTGAGAACAAAAGGGAGACTCTTGCACAGTGAATCAAGCAAGTCACAGCAGACAGCACATGTGCTTTAGGTACAAGGTTGCATTTTGCCTTTTATATTTAGCACTTGACAGTATGGTGACACATTACATACAGCTGGGCAACAGAATTTGGTTTCCATGCAGCAGCCCTGGTAAGGCAAAGGGTACGTGGGGTTGGCTTCTTATGCATAACATGTGGGAATGGTTTCAAACTGCAGCGCCATCCTTTTCCATAGCAAGCAATGGTTTGGCCTTCACGTTTAAAAGGAGGGGCTGTGGTTTTTGGGTGGATGTGCAGAACACACCTCCCCCCATCCCATCTCTGGGATGATCCCTTTTAGCCAAGCACAAAGAGACCAGCATGAACAGGGTCCTTTTACTGTTCCCTTACAAAACTTCCCCTATTTCAACCAGGTGACCATGAATGATATCACTCTTCTGAGGCTAACACAGAAAGATATAGACCGAATGTTGCTAGAATATGACCAAAACCCAGGACCATTCGCTGCCATGCTTTGTGCTGCAATGAGTCCAGAATACTTTCAGTGTACCTCCAGGAGAGCTTCATGGAGAAGTCCCTGGAGAATTCCTACTCCATCTCCAGACATGTGAACAGACTTTTCCAGTAGCTATACTGGCCACGAATGCATCCCAATGCTTCGAGGCAAATCAAACATTAAACACTATTGCTTTTTTAAACCCTGTACTGTAGTTACAAATGTGCACTCAACAGAGGTGCCTTCTTCAGCTTCAGGCTTGGGGATCCAGCATTTGGAGGGTATTGGCTCCAGGGTGATGAAAAGGTCCTGGCTACCGGGGAGAATGGATTCACTGCTTGCTGGCTGCACATTATCCTCTTCCTCATCCACAGAATCCTCCTCCCTGTCGCATGAGACTCTCCCCCTTGCAGGTGTCCACAGACAGTGGTAGGGTAGTGGTAGGGGCCCCCTCCTACAATGGCATGTAGCTGATCATAAGTGGCATGTATGTGGCTCTGATCTGGAGTGACCATTAGCCTACCAAAAGACAAAGGAGGCAAGCCTGAGCTCCTTAACTTTCACGCATCCTGCTGTGTGTCCCTGTTGTAGCCTCTCTCCAACATGCCCAGTGAGATTTTGGCAAATATATTTGCATTTCTTCTTTTAGATCAGAGTTCTGCCTGCACAGATGCTTCTCCCCATACAGCATTCAGATCCAGTGTCTCCTTTTCGGTCCATGCTGGAGCTCGTTTGCGGTTATGTGGGGCCTGCATGGTCACCTGTGTTGCTGAGTTCGCCATGCTGACCAAACAGCAAATTAAATTCAAAAGTTCCCGAGGCTTTTCCTGTGTACCTGGCTGGTGCATAAGAGTTCAAAGTGCTGTCCAGAGCAGTCACAATGGAGCACTCTGGGATAGCTCCCGGAGGCCAATACTGTCAATTTGCATCCGCACTACCCCAAATTCAACCAAACAAGGTCGATTTTAGTGCTACTCCCCTCACCAGGGAGGAGTACAAAAGTCAATTTGAAGAGCCCTTTAAGCCGACAGAACGGGGTTGGTTGTGTGGATGCAGTCATTTTAAAATCGACTTAACACGGCTAAATTCGACCTAACCCCATAGTGTAGACCAGGCCTCAGAGTGTATATGTGAATTTATTTCTAAACATAACTTGCTACACATATTGTAATATTTATATTTCAGATCTGATTAAATATTTTGTTATATATACTACAAAATATTGAGATTTTATTTATATACACACACAAAATAATAAACACTAGGAAACATGACCCCTCTTTCTCCCACTCTGTTTTTTCGGTCTTGTTTCCTAGTGCTCTATTTTGTGAATAAAGACCATACATAATATCTGTCCTGTGATGCCTGGCTATCTTCTGGATAAAATTCAGGGTGCTGCTTATCTACAAATCACTGAGAAATTACCACTGGTTCAGTACATGTTCACATTTCTCATCTTTTAATATATCACAACATTTTCATTGGATTGGAACTCTTAAGCTAATTTTCCCCCAAGGTGAGAGTCTAGGGGACTGGGACGCCAAAGCATTTTATGTAGTATCCAAACCTGTGACCATACCAAAAATACATGTCAACCTCAACTTGAGTACACTGAGGAAAATGCTGTATGACACGCCTCTTTGCCTAGGGTTTTGTTTTGTTTTTTTGGTTAACTTTTTTTCCTGAGATCTAAACCTGGTAAATTTTAATATTTCTTCAAATTATTGAAATTTTTATCAATCATGTTTCTACCAGCTTCTACTAGTATCCCTGGAATTCAATCTATTGGCAGGATTTCTGTAGACTCATAGATTTATTTATATTTTTAAGGCCAGGAGGGAGCATTATTATGATCCAAGATCAAAGAACCAAGATCAAAGAATGTCACCTAATACTTTCCCCATCAAGCCCATAACTTCTGTTTCAAATATAGCATCTCTTGTAGAAAGACATTCAGCCTTCACTTAAACACTGCAAGTGATGGAGAATCCACCATATCCTTAGCTAAGCTGTTCCAATAATTAATTACCTTCACATTTTCCAGTCTCCGTTCTGTAAAGTGGCTGTGTTGGAAAGGTATGCTGGCACCCTATGCTATATTTGGGCAGTTTTATTGCTTGCAGTGTAGAGGACTTAAAGATGGCAGATTGTATGGTGGTAGGTGCTATATAAATACCTGCAAAGAATGAATAAATTAAATATGGTCTATACAATCTATATGACTGAGGGGGAAAAGGTTATGGTGCCATTTTACATTTAGGGTTGTTACTCATTTTTAATACATTTGTAGGAATAAAATGTTCAGTTGACATGACCATGAGGAATCTAACTTCAAGGTAAAAGGACCTAACAATTGTTATCCACACCAAAAGTAAAATCCCTACAAGCTGTACGGAAACTTTTGAAAGAAACCACAATAAAGGCTCAACTTAAATGTATATCCCAAATTAAAAAAACATACTAAGAGAACCAAAAAAAGAGCCCCCATGGCTAAACAACAAAGTAAAAGAAGAAGTGAGAGGCAAAAATGCCTCCTTTAAAAAGTGGATATTAAATCCTAGTGAGAAAAATAGGAAGGAGCATAAATTCTGGCAAATGCAGCGTAAAAATATAATTAGGAAGGCCGAAAAAGAATTTGAAGCACAGCTAACTAAAGACTCAAAGTAATAGCAAAAAAAAAAAAATTAAGTACATCAGAAGCAGGAAGCCTGCTAAACAACCAGTGTGGTCACTGGACAATCGAGATGCTCTGGGAGCACTGAAGGATAAGGCCATTGTGGCGAAACTAAATGAATTCTTTGCGTCGGTCTTCATGGTTGAGGATTTGAGGGAGACTCCCAAACCTGAGCCATTCTTTTTAGGTGAAAAATCTGAGGAACTGTCCCAGATTGAGGTGTTATTAGAGGAGGTGTTGGAACAAATTGAAAAACTAAACAGTAATAAGTCACTAGGACTAGATGATATTCACCAAGAGTTCTGAAGGAACTCAAATGTGAAATTGCAGGACTATGAACTGTAGTCTGTAACCAATCATTTAAATCTGCTTCTGTACCAAATAACTGGAGGATAGCTAATGTGATGCCAATTTTTAAAAAGGGCACCAGAGGTGACCCCGCCAATTACAGGCTTGTAAGCCTGACTTCAGTACCAGGCAAACTGGTTAAAACTATAGTAAGGAACAATTGTCAGACATATAGATGAACATAATTTGTTTGGGAATAGTCAACATGGTTTTAGTAAAGGGAAATCTTGCCTCTCAAATCTATTAGAATTCTTTGAGGGGGTCAACAAGCATGTGGACAAGGGGGATCCAGTGGATATAGTGTATTTAGCTTTTAAGAAAGCCTTTGACAAGGTCCGTCATCAAAGGCTCTTAAGCAAAGTAAGCTGTCATGGGATAAGAGGGAAGGTCCTCTCATGATTGGGAACTGGTTAAAAGATGGGAAACAAAGGGTAGGAATAAATGGTCAGCTCTCAGAATAGAGAGAGGTAAATAGTGGTGTCCCCCACGGATCTGTATTGGGTCCAGTCCTAGCCAATATATTCATAAATGATCTAGAAAAAGAGGTAAATAGTGGGGTGGCAAAATTTGCAGATACAAAAGTACTCAAGATGGTTAAATCCCAGGCAGACTGCAAAGAGCTACAAAAGGATCTCAAAACTGGGTGACTTGGCAACAAAAAGATTAGCTGTTACCACTCAAGAAAGAAATCTTGGAGTCATTACAGATAGTTCTCTGAAAACGTCCACTCCAGTCAAAAAAGCAAACAGAATGTTGAATTATTAAGAAAGGGATAGATATTAAGACAGGAAATATCATATTGGCTCTATATCAATCCTTGGTACACCCATATCTTGAATACTGTGTGCAGATGTGGTCACCTCATCTCAAAAATATATTTTGGAATTGGAAAAGGTTCAGAAAAGGGCAACAAAAATGATCAGAGGTATGGAGCATCTGCCATATGAGGAGAGATTAATAAGACTAGGACTTTTCAGCTTGGTGGGGGGGGGAAGATGACTAAGGGGGGATATGATAGAGGTCTATAAAATCATGATTGGTGTGGAGAAAGTAAATAAATGTTATTTACTCCTTCTCATAACATAAGAACTAAGGGTCACCAAATGAAATTAATGGGCAGCAGGTTTAAAAGAAACAAAAGGAAATATTTTTTCACACAACGTACAGTCAACCTGTGGAACTCTTTGCCAGATGATGTTGTAAAGGCCAAGACTATAACAGGGTTAAAAAAAAGAACTAGATAAATTCATGGAGGATAGGTCCATCAATGGCTATTAGCCAGGATGTGCAGGGATGGTGTCCCTATCCTTTGTTTACCAGAAACTGGAAATGTGTAACAAAGGATGCATCACTTGATGATTACCTGTTCTGTTCATTCCTTCTGGGGCACCTGGCATTGGTCACTGTCAGAAGACAGGATACTGGGCTAGATGGACCTTTGATCTGACCCAGTATGGCTGTTCTTATCTTATTTACCCAGAGCAGCATGAAGTAAGCTGATCCTTAAGGGAATTAGGAAACAATGGAACAAAGTTGATTTAGCAGAGGAATTTTAGCCTTGCTAGAATTGAATTACCCTAATAATGAATGCATAGGGCCAACACTTCTTCACACCGAAGTCAAATATTGTGTTGCTATTGACTTTTTAATGGGAATTGGATTTGGCTCCTAGCATGCAATAATTCCATACCAAACACACAAATATTTTTAAGTTACAATGTCAAACATTCAAATGTTAGAAAATGCCAAAATTAAAGTTGCCTCCGCAAAAAGAGTTTGTGAGTAAATAATTAGACTGTATCATAATGTACAAGGGGGCAGAATTGAAGTTGTTTGGGCAACCTTAATTCTAGCATTTCTTAACTTGATTTTGCATCCTTAAATACAAACCAAAAAAATGCAGATTTTTAAAATTTCTTATGAGATTTAAAAAAAGAAAAGAAAAATCAGTTGGGTAACAACTTCCCACATGGGTCATTAGCAGGGTTTGATTTACCTCTTCACCTAAATGAGTAGTAACTCAATCAACTGATAGAAATAGGATGTTATGCTCCATGTACATTTGATGGTGAAATGACACACATTTTGCCAGTTGGTCACACAGTTATTCGCTAGACACCAGCACAATGCTGAGAATCTGGATTGCTGGATTCTATTCCTGGTTCATAGAGAAGAGGGATGCAGTGATTAGAGAACAGAATGAGAGTTAGGGGTCTTGAATGCTTCTTGTTAATGAAGCTTTCATTTATTTAGCCCTTATCATTTGTGTCTTTCAAAGGAACTATGTAGGAGTAACCCCATTTTAAAGATACCATAGCTAGTTGCATATATTTGTCATATTCATTTCAATAGGCAATATGCTTAAAGGAATGACATATGAGTCTACCATATTAGAAACTTGGGTTGTATTTCCAGTTCTGCCCAGTGCAAGATCTTCTGCAAGCTCTCTGATCCTCAGTTACTTTCTCTGTAAAATGGGGAACGTGATGTTTGCCTTATTCCTAAGGTAGGGGCATGAGCCAAGGGTTGTGATTAATGCTAGTAACCTGGGGTCTTGGCTCCAAGTCCAGTGCCTCCTCTTCTAGGCTAAAGAGTATTTTCTTGGGATAAAAGTGTTGGAGAAATAGCAGTAAGTGGAGGAGGAGGTAAAATTTGGTTGAATTGTTCTCCTGGCTAGAGCTCTAGCTTTGTGTGTTGTAGGTATCCACTAAGGGAGGCTGTATGGGGGTCTGGGAACAAGGTGCAGTACAGTTGGAACATTCACAAAATGAAGGGACAAGTGTGGAACAAGTTCTACGGCACATGTGGAAATGAGATTTTTCTCTGGCATAGAACCCTGACAGATATGCGTGGTCTTTCTTGGGGACAGACTGAATCTCTCCAGTCTCAGCATTGCCCCCTTATACATTTCAAATTTCTGTTTCAAACCACATAAGCTGTAAAGAGGTTTGCAAATATTGCACTTATCACATTCTTGGTAATGGCCAAACATTTTTTTTTGATCAAACCTAATAAAATTAAGTAAAATTGAACTTGAGACAGAGACTACGCATGGAAAATGTCAGCCCAAATAGTTAAAATTTATTAAAGTTACAAGCAACTGAAAACACAGCATTAAAATGAAAAGTGATCGGCAACCTTAACTATAGGCATCAATCCAGCTCCAACTGTTAAACATAGCACATATATTGACTTTTTATTGAATATAAGAGAATATCAAGGTTTATTGATCTTGGTCAATATTTACCACTTGGGTCAATAAATTCTCAGTAGTCACTGAAATAGGAAGTCATTATTGTGAGAATTTCTGAAAACTCTAAACATTGGTCTGCACAGATATGAAATCAATACTGCATTTCATAGAATATCCGACATCGCTAAAAATAGTTTAAATTGCAGTTCTAATAATAATCCAAATGTACTGATTTGTTTTAACCTCTTCTATTATGTATGGCTCTCCTCAATGTATGTTGATACCCCAAGTGATATTAAACTCTTTCCACTCCTCCCTTAATTAAAAATGTCTCCATGCATGGATTTCATTGTCCATTAGTTGGCCATAAGTCTGATGAATTAATTAATGTCAGAAAAGGCAATAAAAACAGAGCTCTATAGGCACACATACACCACATTATCTGTCTGGTTCAATCATGTACAACAGAGATAAGCCAAAGTTTTTAAAATACATCTCTCCAATCATTCTTGGTTGAGTCCACAGACAGAATTCTGTATTTAGTTATACTATTGTGACTCTTAACACTATTGTGACACTGAAACTAAGTGAATTTTTCATAGGAGCAGAATTTGTCTCCAAGTTATCATATATTATAGTGGTGAAATAATAACCCATATGTCTCATAGTACAATGATGTTTAAAGTTCAACACACTGGTATACATTTTGCATTGAAATGATGTATTTTCAACTATTAAATACCTCTTCTTTTTTTCCTGCTTGTTTACTTTAGTCCAGTCTAACCTCAGAAATGTTGTACATGAAAGAAAAGCAAAATACCCCACCAATATTCTTGGAAATTTTACTTCTGGCTAATAGCGGGTTTACAAAGGAAAGCTCAGTTAGAATATATTTATGGTATACTGTATTAATGTTTGAAAAATCTTGTTTTTCGGGCAAGCACCATTTTACATGTGAGATCTAATAAAAACACAGCAATAACTTTCTGCAGCCTGAAAGGCATTTTGATTGTCAGATATAGGATTATAAAGTGAAATAGGATCAGATATGTGCATGTACAGCATAGAAGGCTAAAAAATTTCTTATTGCTGCAGTAGGATGCTGAATTGTGGAACAGATAACACTTCTAAGTGTTTCTTCAAGACAGCAGGAAGCTTTTTCTCTCATTTCTGTAGAGTCACAGAAATTGTGAACACATTAAAAGAAAATCTCCTGGATGACTATGGAGTAGATGTTTTCATAAACTGCCAGGAGAGAATGCCTTTCAGGACACTGATAATCAGCAGGAGAATTCTAACATGCAAGGTATACAAAACAAGTGTAGTCAATGACTCCATCAGGTGAATCAGAGTAAATAAAGTCAAGTTTCCAACAATTACAAGATTCCGAGTAAGTTTTGAGAAAAGAGTACAGAAGCAGAGCTCGGCTACCGAAGGGTTTTTTAGTGGCTTCTGGTTTTGCCTTTATAGATCTTTCAGATGTATACTAGAGGCACTCAGTTAAACATTTTTGCATTTGATTGGTACAGATAATGAAGAAAAAAATATCACAAACATACCTGAGACCTCCGGGCCCTCCTAGTCTTAAAGCAATGAGTAGTATAAAATCAGATTAAACATCTGATGAAGAAAAGGAAGGAGTTCTCTTTTAACTTCTCAGCCTTCTCCTCAGAAAATTTTAGAAGTTACAGCTTCCTGCCAGTAAGACACTTGTGCTTTTAGTTTTGAAAACTCACAGTATGTCACTGCTTACTGCATGCTATTTTCAGTGTCGGAAGTAAAAGTATGAACACAGGCACTTTTGTGCTAAACATCATAAGGCCCCTCTGAAGTTCACTGAGAGTCCAGAATTAAAATGCAGAAGGATCCAGCAAGCAAAATACAAGCTTATTATTTTCTATTTTCTAGTGGAAAATAAAGTACTTCTTGGCATGTAACCGAAGTGGTAAGAAGGTAATTCATCTTGTGTGAGAGTACTTTGCAAATGAAAGGGACATGCCGTCTGTTTAGGGAGTAATCAGGGAAGCAAATGATAAATTTAGAGCAGTCACAAAAATTATATAAAAGAGGAGAGGGTTTCAGCAGTCTGTGTTTTTGCTCTCCAGCAATGACTTTTCCGAATCTTTTCCTTGTTTCTGAACAGAAATGATACTGTGAGAGAACCATATCCATAGTATAGCTTTGTCTTGCCTCATGTTTTCTGACACTTTATGAAATGTCTCATTTTATCTTCCTTGTAACTGACTAATAAAGCTAATTTTGATGCTTAGTTTTCACAAAAAAACCCAAAACAAACCCTAATCTGCCATAATAGAGAATATAAAATGATTATAATTTGGGCTGTCAAATTATTTTAAAAGATAATTGCACTTAATTGCGAGATTAAAAATATAGTAGTGATTAAATCGGTTTTAATTGTACTATACCAATTTCAATTTATTATGCATGTTTTTGGATTTATTCTACATTTTTCAAATATACTGATGTCATGGTAGGGGACTACTGTACAGCACCTAACTAGGAAAGCATGAGGCTTTTCTTAAATCAACTAACAAAATCATCCAAAGCACGGGACTTGGTGTTGGTGGGGTATTCTAACTACACAGACAGCTGGTACGGCAGGGTAGATTATCCAAACAAGTTCTTGGAATGCATTGGAGATCACTTTCTCCATCATTTGTAATACAAAGAAAAAAAAGTTACTATGGGAGAGGCTCTTCCTCCTATTTGTCAGAATCAAATCTAGAACTAGTTGAGAATTTGAGGGTGGAAGGCAGCTTGCGTGAAAGTGATCATGAAATGACAGTGTTAATGATGCTGAGGTATGGTAAGAGGGAAAACAGCAGAATACAGACAATGGACTTCATGGATGCAGACTTTAGAAAACTCAGAGAATTGGTAAGTTCCTATGTGAATCAAGTCTAAAGAAAAAGGTTCAGGAGTTTTTATAAAGAGACATATTATTGAGGGAATAAGAGCAAACTATCTCAATGTGTAAGAAAGTTAGGTTATATGGTAAGAGACCACTCTGGCTTCACCAGGAGATCTTCAGCCACCTGAAACACAAAAAAGTTATACAAAAAAATGGAAACTAGGTCAAATTATGAAGGATGAATATAAGGAAACCCACCACCACAAGCATGTAAGGACAAAATTAGAAAGGCCAAGGCACAAAATGAGATTAAATTAGCTAGGGACATAAAAGGTAACAAGAAAACATTTTACAAATACATTAGAAGCAAGAAGAAGCCTAAGGGCAGGGTAGGCCATTAATATGAGGAGAGAAAGACGATAACAGAAAACATAGCAATAGCCAAAGTGTTAAATGCCTTTTTTTGGTTTTGTTTGTTTTTTCACCAAAAACTTTAGCAGTGATCATATGATAGTGCAGTGAACATCAGTTTAAAAGGGGTAGAATCTGAAGCTGAAATAGGGAAGGAACAAGTTAAAAATTACTTAGACAAGTTAGATATGTTCAACTAGGCAGGGCCTGATAAAATACTTCCTAGAATACTTAAGGACCTGGCTGAAGTGATCTCTGAGCCATTACTGATTATCTATGAGAAATTATGGAGGACAGGAGAGATCCCAGAGAACTGGAAAAGGGGCAAATATAGTACTCTATATATAGAAAGGGGGAATAAGGACAACCCAGGGAATTTACTGGTACCCATAAACATAATGGAGCAAATAATCAATCAATTTGTAATCACCTAGAAGATAAGGTAATAAGTAACAGTCAACATGGTCTTGTAAAGAACAAATCACGTCAAACCAACCAAATATCCTTCTTTGACAAGGGTAACAAGCCTTGTGGATGTGGGGGAAGCAATAGATGTGGTTTTTCTCAACTTTAGAAAGGTTTTTGATACTGTCTCACTTGAACTTCTCATAAACAAACTAGGCAAATACAGCCTAGATGAACCTACAATAATGTGGATGCACAGCTGGTTGGAAAACTGTACTCAGTAGTTATCAATGACTCACAATCAAGGTGAGTCTCTAGCTCTATTCAATACCTGCATCAATGATTTGGATAATGACAGAGTACACTCATAGAGCTTGTCGATGATACCAAGTTTGGAAGGTTGCAAGGGCTTTGGAGGACAGGATTAGAATTCAAAATGATCTTAAACTTGAGAAATGGTCTGAAATAAGTAAGATGAAATTCAGTAAGGACAAGTACAAAGTACTACACATAGGAAGGACTAATCAATTGCACCAGTATAAAATAGGAAATGATGCCTGGGAAGGAGTATTTCAGAAAAGGATCTGGGGGTCGGGTAACCAGATGTCCTGATTTTTATAGGGACAGTCCCGATATTTGGGCTTCGTCTTGTATAGGTGCTTATTACCCCCCGCACCCTATCCCAATTTTTCACATTTACTATCTGGTCATCGTATCTGGGGTTATATGGATCACAAACTAAAATAAACATGAGTCAACAATGTCATACTATTTGCCCCCCCCGCCCAAAAAAAAAAAAAAAAAAAAGCAAACATCATTCTAGGATGTTTTAGCAGGAATGCTATAAGTACAGATTAGGCCTCAACTGGAGTACTGTGTCCAGTTCTGGGCACCACACTTCAGGAAAGATGTGGGCAAATTGGAGAAAGTCTCAAGGAGAGCCACAAAAAATGATCAGAGGTCTAGAAAACATGACCAACAAAGGAAGGATTGAAAAAAATGGATTTGTTTAGTCTGAATAAGAAAAGACTGAGGGGGGAATATAACAGTCTTCAAGTACGTTATAAAGAGGAGGGTAATAAATTGTACTTCTTGTCCGCTGGGAACAGGAGAAGAAGTAATTATCTTAAACCACAGCAAGGGAGATAAAGGTTAGACATTAGGCAAAACTTCCTTATTGTTAACCATTGGAATCAATTACAGAAAGAAATTGTGGAATGTCATTCATGTTATGTTTTTAAGGGCAGGTTAGACAAACAGCTGTCAGGGATGGTCTAGATAATACTTAGTCCTGTCTCAATGCAGGAGACTGGACTATATGATCTATCAAGGTCCCTTGTTGTCCTACATGTCTATAATTTCTGTGACTGTCTAATTTGACCCATGTAGTTATTTGGGCATTTGATGCACTGGATGAGGTACACCAAATGTTGTGGCAGGCATGCGTCAGATGCATAATCTTAAAAAGTGTGTAGTAGGGGGTACTAATCATCATAGCAGTGGAGATTAGGGCTGTCAATTAATTGCAGTTAACTCACGCGATTAAGTTAAAAAAAATCAATTAAAAATGAATCCTGATTAATCACATTGTTAAACAATAGAATATGAATTAAAATGTATTAAATATTTTGGATGTTTTCTACATTGTCAAATATATTGATTTCAGTTACAACACAGAATACAAAGTATAGAGTGTTCACTTTATATTTATTTTTGATTACAAATATTTGCACTGTAAAAAAACAAAAGAAATAGTATTTTTCAATTCACCTAATACAAGCACTGTAGTGAAATCTCTTTATCATGAAAATTGAACTTAAAAATGTAGAATTATATACAAAAAATAACTAAATAAAACAATGTAAAACTTTAAAGCCTACAAGTCCACTCAATCCTACTTCAGCCAATAGCTCAGTCAAACAAGTTTGGTTACAATTTGCAGGAGACAGTGCTGTTCACTTCTTGTTTACAGTCTCACCTGAAAGTGAGAACAGGCGTTCAAATGGCACTTTTGTAGCCAGCATTGTAAGGTATTTACATGTCAGAAAGGCTAAACATTTGTATGCCCCTTCATTCTTTGGCCACCATTCTAGAGGACATGCTTCCATGCTGATGATGCTGTGACTGAACTCCTAGGGGGAGAATTGTATGTATCCTGTTCTGTTTTACTTGCATTCTGCCATATATTTCATGTCAGCAGTCTCGGATGATGACCAGAAAATGTTTGTTTTAAGGACACTTTCACAGCAGATTTCGCAAAACACAAAGAAGGTAACAATATGAGATTTCTAAAAATAGCTACAGCACTCAACCCAAGGTTTAAGAATCTGAAGTGCCGTCCAAAATCTGAGAGGGATGAGGTATGGAGCATGATTTCAGAAGACTTAAAAGAGCAACACTCAGATATATGGAAACTACAGAACCCGAACCACCAAAAAAGAAAATCAGCCTTCTGTTGGTGGCTTCTGACTGAGATGATGAAAATGAAGCTCTGCTTTGGATCGTTATGGAGCGGAACCTGTCATCAGCATGGACACGTCCTCTGGAATGGTGGTTGAAGCATGAAGGGACATATGAATCTTTAGCGCATCTGGCACGTAAATATCTTGCAGCACCGGCTACAATAGTGCCATGTGCACGCCTGTTCTCACTTTCAGGAAACATTGTAAACGAGAAGTCGGCAGCATTATCTCCTGAAAATTTTTACCAAATTTGTTTGACTGAGTGATTGGCTGAAGTAGGACTGAGTGGACTTGCATGCTCTAAAATTTTACATTGTTTTATTTAGTTATTTTTTTGTACATTCTACATTTGTAAGTTCAATTTTCATGATAAAGAGATTTCACTACAGTACTTGTAGTAGGTGAATTGAAAAATACTATTTCTTTTGTTTTTTACAGTGCAAATACTTGTAATCAAAAATAAATATAAAGTGAGCACTGTACACTTTGTATTCTGTGTTGTAATTTAAATCAATATATTTGGCAATGTAGAAAAAATCCAAACATATTTAAATAAATGGTATTCTATTGTTTAACAGTGCAATTTAATTGTGCAATATTTTTTTTAATTGATTGTCAGCCCTAGTGGAGCTATATCTGGAGGATTTTCATCTGTTTTGGCAGGGCCTATGGGGCAAGGTGATGATTTGGGTTGGTGTTTCCTAGTCTGTGGGGAGCTTGCTTTTGAGGTTTTGTGGGGGTGGGGAGGGGGTTTGAAGGCCAGAAGAGTTCAGGAAAGATTTTTCAGGACATGGTCATCATAGATACAATTTTTTGTGCACAAGTGGTTGAAATTTTCTCATCAACTAGAGAGAGCATGAATTCCAAGATATCTATTTGTTCTGTATATTCATTTAATCTGGCTTCATTTGGACCCATTTTAATTATTTTGTGAAGTGAAACATTACCTTATGGTATTTTTTTAAAGTGGGTATTTTGTAAATAACTGCATTTTAATTTTTTTATTTTTACTTATTTATTGGCAGCTAATTTTATATAAGGAAAGGAAATGTAAATTACTATAATTTGATTGCATTATTTCTGAGTGAAACTCAGGTTTGACAAACCTGGTTAAGGTCTGAAAAACTTGCAAGGGGATTATTTTCTTTCCCTGTATAAAGCTACACCAGCAATTCAGTGTTTTTCTTGTCGTTGTTTGTTTTCCCCCGGCCCCAGCAAATTTAGCCCTTTATTCTGTTCACAGATTGTCCACGTATCAATTGTGGATTTTTATCATTTTGGCCCTGCCCTGCAAAGTGTTCTGCATGGGTACAGATGTCCTCCTATACAAAACAGCTTGCGGAATTGCGGCCTTGTTCATTACTTGCATTGGTGTAATTAATCATTTGTGCAAATTAATTTCTAGATGCACTGACAGCAAAATATTCATTCAGCTATTCACTTCTGATGATTTGATATTTGCACTGTGAGATTACTAACTTAAATCACACGGGGCTGTTTTTATTTCCTGATCAAATGACCTGACTTTTACATGTCCCTATCTTTTTTTTTTTTTTTTCCCCTTCAAGAAGGACATGTCTGTGGATTTTTTACTTGAACTAGTCAATGGCTAACTCTTCATCTGAGGATCAAGAAGTTGCTCTAGATTTAATAGATTTCTTCTTGAATTTGGCAATTCGATATTTTGCAGGTTCCTCATTAGAAAATGAGATTACAGGATGCCTATGCTGGACTTGGCATAAAATTTCTTCTTCACCTGATAGCTCGTAAAAGTTACTTTTGACAGAAGTCTCCCCTGAAGATGATTAGGAGGTGAAAGGTTTTCTGTTGATATGCTTAGGTTCCCCTCTAGCCTTTAATCTGACCCATTGAGCACATGCTAAAATACAACTTGCTTTGTCTTGACTAGAATGCAGAGCATGTTGGAGTAAGTTAACTAACATGATCTAACATCACACCTTTAAAGTTTAGGCTAGACCAGGATTTAAAGTCAGATTTTCCTTCTTACTTCTGAAGTGGTAGTTCTCGGAAGGAACTGTAACTCCCTAAGAAATGTGAATCTGCATCAGATTCAGAGCATGTGAATAGGTGCAAAATACCATCTGACGACACAGACTTTTTAGAGCTTAAGATGTCTGTCTCCAGAACTGTCTGTCACATCACAGCACTTCCTTAAAGAATAAAGTGAGAGGTCTAGCCTCTAGCAGAGGACCTGAAGGGCTACACATGTAAGACTATGCTGTGAAAGCCCTCTTTCTGTATCTGCAAAGAGTGGAGATATACGGATGGCACGACAGTGGTATGATGAGATTTGCTGCATTAGAAATACTTTTGCTCTTACTATTTGTGTCATCCTTCATTATTTCTCCAATGGAGATGAAAGTTAACTCAGAACCAACAATAACGTAGAAATAGGCAGAGCACAGCGATATTCTCACTCATTGAGGAGATGGGAAAAGGCTGTGGACAGAAACTGGTGATGGGAATTTACCTAGGCTATCTACACAGACCTGCAGCCAGGAGTCTAAGTTGCTGTGCGCTGTCACAGTTCAGGGCAACTATATCTGCATTTCCCCTTTGTGGTTCAGCAAGGGCACTCTGTCTCAGGCTTCCAGCTCCTAGTCATTGACTTTCTTGGGTAGAGACCCATGTCTGTCTCTCTTCTGACCAGAGTATTTTCAGGATGAATGGTTCCTTGCCTTCACTGTGTTACTCTGAGCAAAAGATAGGGAGCCTAAACAGAGACTAATAATAGCATAATTGTTGGCAATTGCTCCATCACAAAGTACTTCCTATGCATGCACATTTATTCTTAGGATAAAAGCATTACAGAGAACATATATTAAAAGAAATAAAAGAATAAGCTTACCAGAGTTCCCTGCAACTGTCTCCAACTTGGGTTCTTAGACCTCACTACCCTCCAAGGGGTCTTTTCTATGGTCACAAGTCCATAACACCCTCAGGTCAGAACTACAATACTCATGAAAAAATTAGCCCATCCTTTACACCATTCAGGGGTCCTTTATCTGGAGTTTTCAGCAGCACGTAAACAGTAAGCAATGAGTTTTTCCTCAATGCACAGCTTCAAAACTTGGAGGGGGGTCATTTGCATTGACTTCAACACAAATATTTCTTAGGAAATCCACTTAACAAATATTGTTCCAAAATCCTTTCAAGGTCCTACTCCTTCCCAGAGATTGCATTAGTCAATCTACAGGAGAAGTTACATACTTTCACAATAAAATACACACAATTGTGTTTTTAATACAATGGACCCCAAAAGTATTAAGCTTAGTTAAATAATGTTTATCTTAATTCCATAAGGTTTGTCCAAGACACTGCAGAATATTGTCATATCTGTTATATGCGCATCAAAGTTGTATCTACCCTGTGTAAACCCTGCTGCTGTAGTGTCGCTGTGTTGAACTGCTAGGATTATGTTAATGTGAACTAGGTACCTTTTAGTTTGCTCTAGCAGGGTCTACGTGGGGCAGTTACAACACACTTTAGTGCATGCTACAATTCACACTTCCATAGTCCTGACTGTGAGGCCATGTAGATGAGCCCTAAGTAGGGCATGCTAAGTGCATACAGAAGAGAAAGGAACAATAGGAGGCTACTGGAAGTTAGAGGTTAACAGGAAAGAAAGTAAAACTGATTAAATGGACTGGCCAGCTATGATAAGCACACCTATCCCATGAAATGGGGAACCATTGGCCAGAAGCAGATAAGCTTGCAGCAATAGATGGCACGGAAAGGTGGGCTAGGGTAAGCTGCACTGTGTGCACACCTTTCAAAGCTATGAAGAAGTTAAGCAAGTTTTTTTGCTGCCTTAAAATGGCCATATTGAGAGGGAGAGGGCTTCCCATGACTGTGAGAGGAAATCTCCCAAATAATTTACTCTGAGGAGAACAGAACATCAGCTCCCAGACTGTGGTCAAAGCAAATTAGCTCAGCGGCGACCACCAAATTGGGGGACGACTGATTGTATGAGAAAATAAATGGAACATTAAAGTAAGTTCTTGGCAATAAAGGGTAAGAACCACATAAAATCACCCTGGCTATGTGTCTGGCTAGTGATGCACATCCCAATGTGTTTTACTGATGTATAGATAGATAAAACAATGATTTTTAATACATCTACTAATTACCACCAGAACTTTTTGTTATAAACATTCAAAGTAAATAATTAGGACTGCCATATTGTGACAAATAAAATTACCCTGATATCTTTTCCCTGAATCTCACAGGTCACAGTCCGCTACTTCCAACAGAGAGGTATCTCACAGAAAGATGGTACCTTTCAGCAGCCACTGTCACCTTGACTGTTGTCACAGCTTCCCTCCAAGGCACATGAAAGACCTAACATCAGCTATCTCTACAGGGGAGAACCTCTGCTTGCTGACAGTAAAATCTGTATCACAATCAAAAGGAATAGGCAAACTAGTTCAGCTACAGTTAAGCAACAACCTGAACATTTGCCCATCACTTTTGAAACAAATGTTTTTGAAGGTTGGAAGAAGCTGAGTTTAAAAACAAATGAAATTTTAATTTTCATACTAGTGAATATTACCTGGGGATTTGGGGCAGGGGCGGGGGAAGGGGAGAGTGACAGAATTCCAGCTGATTTTTTTTTTCATATTTTTACCTGGCCAGAAGAAATTTTGTATAGCGAAGAGCGCTGGATATTTCCAATACGTGCTTATCTGGATAGTTAAAATAAGGTGCCAAAAATGGGTACTTATTAAAATCACTAAATAATTTTGAGGGTTTGTCCATTAACCAATCTTTCTAAACAAACTGCAATTCAACCTCATTCCACCCTTTTGCCAGGGAATTTAATATTGCATTACTGTTTAAATATAATGAAATGAGACCTTTTAAATGTTTTTATTGTGATGGCTTAGTGGGTTAGGGTTAGTGGAAGAGAATTGCAGCAGAAGTTTGTTTAAATATTCAGAATAGAATAATTACTCTGTATGAAGAACTCAAGTTGTTTTCCCACCGGTTAAACAAGCATTGGCTATAACACTTTCTTTTGATGAAAGAAAATGACAACTGGCAACCTTTAAAAAATAAGATTTTAAAATAAAACAAATTAAAGCAGGACAAGCTCTCAATTTAGCACAATAGAGGGCAGGCATCACTGAAAAACTGCTTTCTAATGATACCACTCTGGTAGATTCATCCAGCTGTATTAGTGATTGTGATGTTTGTATACCCCACACTGTAGAACAAGGGGCTAAGGAGCAGATCTGGTTCAGGCAGTGCTGCCGTGCCACACCTGCAGAGACTGCACAAGCTGGAGGTGAGGTTCAAAAGAGAAGCAGAGCCATTTGGAGAAGGCAGGGGGTGGAAGGAAGCTCTCCTCTGAGGTCTGGGGAAGTACTGCCTGGAGTTCTCATTACCTGAGGCCTGGAGATCTCATTGCCTGAGATCTGGCAACACAAACCTCATATAGCTTGCAGAGGAGAGACTAGTGAGACTGATTGCGAAGGTCAGAAACTTTCTTTGTGGTTCTTTAATTTGCTGTGGGAGAAAAAGTTATTCTGCAAGTCTGGAGGGTCCAAGCCCATGTTAAACTGGGACCTAGGGCTCTGAGCCCAATTGCTTTCCTGTGTGCCCAGGGCCCCAGCTTGACTAGGGTTCTGGAAGTCCTCTGGTTGTATCCCAAAGTTCCCTGTGGCAGAGGAGCAGCACAGTTGGCCAGAAGTGCCATTACTGCCTGGCTGAGCATGCTCCCCATTCCTGCTCCTCTCCTGGTAGCAGCAGTTCCGGCTTCATCTCCTCCCCACTGCTGTGCAGAGCTTGCCCAGAGCAGGGAGCAATGCTGACACGTGGGAGGCACCCCTTAGTTGTACTGAGCCAGGAGCCTTGCCACTCCCCTTTCCTGCAAGGCAGCTGCTTGGCGCCTGCTCTGCTCTCTGGCCCTTGCTCCCGGCCTTCCCCTACCCCTCTCGGGGCTGCATATGCAGAAGCACTTGGGCTTTCAGCGCAGTAAATGGGAATCAGCTCCAGTTAGATATATCCGGTTACAGATATATATGTAAAGGGGAGTTCGTCAAGGAGGGAGACAACTTGTTGCTCCCTCGCCTGACTACTAGGCAACACCGATAGTGAGTGTTCCCCTTTACAGTGGACTTCAGAAAAATCTGTATGTATTCCTTGCCCATTATGTGGAGGTTTCACCATAGTGAAGGATGTCTTAATGTGGGAATTTTTGGCATCCCAAAGGAGACGTCAGACAAATCTTTTTTCCCCTTCAGGGCAAAAAATGTGATTCAAACCTTATAATTTTTCTTCTTGCCGTGTTTGTTTAAAATTATCCTTCTAAAGTACAGAATGGGCTGACTATACAGAAAGAGAGGCTTAAATTGGATTTCAGTGATGGATAAGCTTTGTGCTGGGCCTCTGCACAGAGTTGAATTTTACACACTGAACATAAGAACCCTGAAACTAGAGCAGAGTATGGAAAAGAATGAGTATTGCACCACAAACAAAGCTGCCTTTTTTTTTTAATTTTAGGAAGATTTATGGATCTTAGAGAAGGTGAAAAAATAAATCACAAGTGCAGCATGGTCATTAGAGGGAGAGAGAGAAAGAGGGGGAAAGAAAATAATCACTTTGTAAAACTACTGAACATTTTGGCAAGAGGTTAATGGAAACCAGTCAAATGGCCTCCAAGTTTCCCCATTGCTGGCAAATTGATGTGTTTTATGGCACTGCTCTATAAATGAGATCTGTCTCTAGAAATGCAAATAGTTGGCTAATAGATAAATTGTCAATACATACTGATCCAGAATATATTAGCATCTTTCCTGGATTTTGAACAGTGCCAACAGAATGGGAATGTGGTGTACACTGGAATTGGCTTCTTGTGTGTATGTCTTTACATGGTGCTTTTATCACTGTGCAATGAGCAGTATTAGGGAAGGTTATCCCCAGGAGTTTCATTCTTAGAAAGGGCTTTAATCTGATGAATTCTCAGCTCATCAATAATACCAAAAAAAAAAAAAAAAAACCTCAAACAAAAAAATGCCTCTACATATTTATTTAACCTACAGTTTAATAGAAATAGTATAAGAAATTGAAGGATATTTAGATACTGACCTAATATGCAGGTTCAACTTTGTTCAGATGGATGCACAATAAAAGGAAATATATACACACACACATTCCTGTTTCATATATTGCAGGCAGTGGACACAGTGGAAGTCTATAAGTGTAAGGATTACTTCAGGCTAGAGCAGCAGTCCATGCTTTCCAAGGATAGGGAGGGAGAGGACCCTACATACAGACCAGCCAATGGGTCCTAGCAGAAATAGTGGGAAGGTGCATTACAGCCTCTTTAAGGGTTGTGTAGTGGCTGTCTTCCCCTGGATTCTAGTAGATGTTGAGCCTGACCCTAAGTCAACGAGAATCTCTCATTTCCTGGTGTACATAAGAATGGCCATATTGGGTGAGACCAATGATCTATCTAGCCCGGTACCCTGTCCTCTGACAGTCACCAGTGCCAGAGGCTTCAGAGGGAATGGACAGAACAGGACAATTATTGAGTGATCCATCCCATCATCCAGTTGCAGCTTCTGGGAGTCAGAGGCTTAGGGACACCCAGGGTTTCACTCCTAATCATTTTTGTTTTCCTTCTTTGTACTTTTTCCAGTTCTAATATATTTTTGAGATGGTTTGACCAGAACTGCACACAGAGTTCAACGTGTGGTCATACCATGGATTTATATAGTGGCATTATGATATTTTCTGTTTTATTATTTATACCTTTCCTATTCGTTTCTAACATTTGTTAGCTTTTTTGACTGCCACTGAACACTGACCAGATGTTTTTAAATATTTACCCATGATGACTCCAAGATCTCTTGAGTGGTAACAGTTAATATAGACCCCATCATTTTGTATGTGTAGTTGGGATTATGTTTTCCAGTGTGCATTACTTTGCATTTATCAGCACTGAATTTCATCTGCCATTTTGTAACCTAGTCAGACAGTTTTGTGAGAGCCCTTTGTAACTCTTCTCAGTCAACTTTGGACCTAACTATCTTGAATAATTTTGTATTGTCTGAAATATACTGTTTACCCCCTTTTCCAGATTGTCTGAGTATGTTGAATATCTCTGATCCCAATAAAGATCCCTGGGAGACCCCACTATTTACCCCTCTCCATTCTGAAAATGGACCATTTATTCCTACCCTTTGTTTTATGTCTTTTAACCCGTCACTGATCCATGAGGATCTTCCCTCTTATCCCATGACTGCTGACTTTGCTTAAGAGCCTTTGATGAGGGACCTTGTCAAAGGTTTTCTGAAAGTTCAAGCACATTATATCCACTGGATCACCCTTGCCTGTATGTTTGTTGACCGCCTAAAAAAATCCTAATAGATTGATGAAGCATGATTTCCCTTCACAAAAGCTGTGTTGATTCTTCGCCAATATTTTATGTTCATTGATATGTCTGATAATTCCATTCTTTACTATAGTTTCAACCAATTTGTCTAGTACTGAAGTTTGGCTCATTGACTTGTAATTGCCAGGATCGCCTCTGGAGCTTTTTTCAAAAATTGCTGTTACATTAACTATCCTTCAGTCATTTTATACAGAGGCTGATTATCTATCATATCATAGTTATCTATCATAGTTAGTTCTGCAATTTAAAATTTGAGTTCATTCTGAACTCTTGGATGAATACCATCTGGTCCTGGTGATTTATTACTGTTTAATTTATCAATTTGTTCCAAAACTACCTTTAATGACACCTCAATCTCTGATAATTCGTCAGATTTGTCACCTAAAAAGAATGGCTTAGAGGTGAGAATCTCCCTCATATACTTTGCAGTGCAGATTGATGCAAAAAATTCATTGAGTTTCTCCTCCACTGCTTTGTCTGTCTTGAGTACTCCTTTTGCACCTTGATCATTCAGTGGTCCCACGGATAGTTTGGTAATCTTCCTACTTCTGATGTACTTAAAAAAACATTGCTCTAAGCTCTTGTCTTTTGCTAGTTGTTCTTCAAATTCTTTTTTGGCCTGCCTAATTATACTTGTAAACTTGACTTCCCAGAGTTTATGCTCCTTTCTATTTTCCCCAGTAGGATTTGACTTCCAATTTTGAAGGATGCCGTTTTTGCCTCTGCCCACCTCTTTCAGTTTGTTTAGTGATTGTGTTTTGGATTATGGCCATTGTGCTTGTCTGAGATACACCATCCCAATGCAATCACTGGGAGGCATTGTATCTGTGCATCTCCCTTTCACAATATAGCTTGAAGCCCTTATGTTGAATAAAACTATTTCCCTTTTTGCCCTTCTGTTGGTAATGACATCCACACAGCCAAATCCTACCTCCCCCATTAGAACTATTATAAGCAACAAGTATTAACAATAAATCCAGAAACCATAAATTGGTCAATTATCTTTAGCCAAAAGGTGTGCATACAATATGCAATATCAATGGATGAATAACACAATAATCCCATTTCCTTATAGATAGGATAATTGCTTTAAGTAGCCACCGCAAGCTGTAACTTCCCTTGTGACAAATCGGACCCCTTCCCTTGGTAATCGTGACAATCAATTTCATTATCTGTTTTTTAATATTGTTCCTTAATTGTGTGCATTCATGTACTATTTATGTTTTTCCTCCTCCATCTTTGACTCTGCATTTCCATATTGTGGAATCCTTTTTGAATGGGGATAGGAGTTTAATGAATCACAACAAAACATAATTACTTTGGGAAAAGTGTAGACTTAGTAAATGTGTGAAAATTCTATGGAAATGGTGCATAACCTTCTTAATGAAAATAATCTGAACATTATAGTGTAGTCATGCCTTTCCAAAGGTGAATCTTTGTTTTTCTAAACAGTGCAATCAATATTGCTATTATGGAGTGCATTGTGTCAGAAAGAGAACATACTCAAACTCTGTCACTCTTTCCATTCATTGCACAGGCTAAAACCCAGGGGAATGGGCTCAGGGCAAGGGAATCTCCTGAAGAGTCCCCTTTCAGAGGGGATTCCCCTCTACATTTTTCTGCCAGAGGTTGACCTCCCCCCCCCCCCGGAATATGTCACAGAGCCAATTTGGGACCCCTGTATATCCTAAGAGAGGCACCAGAGACTAGAGTAATTCTGCTCCACCACAAAAGTTCTGGCCCCTGGTTGTTCCACTGCTTCCTGGTAGAATTAAGCCATGCTGCTATGAACTCCCTCTTGCTGCACCAGCTGCACCTGCACCCAGATCCCTCCTTAAACAGGGATCCCTACTGCTGAGTTGTTTACTAAGTTGGACTGATTGTAGTTTTATTTTCTTCACAAAGGTTACCACAATGAGTTAATTGAAACTAGGTTAATTTGATTTTTACAAGAATTAGTATAGTAATTAGTTTGTGTGTGATTAATCCCAGTCACACTTGAGAGCTGGGATTTCGTTTTGTTTTTACCCAGAAGGCACATCTTTAAATTGCTGCATTCTTCATACCTAGTTCAAACTGAAAAGATTACTAGTTGAAAGCAAAGAAAAATAAAGGTTGAGATAAACCTGTTTCCCTATTGGAAACAGGCTAAGTGGGATTATTTCAAAGGAAAGAGTTAACGCTCACACTCTTTCTGCATTAGGTTACCTCCTACGCTTGGAGGTAGGAGGTTGATTCCCACAAGAACAAATGGATATAAACTGGTCATTGGGAAGTTTAGACTTGAAATTAGACGAAGGTTTCTAACCATCAGAGGAGTGAAGTTTTGGAATAGCCTTCCGAGGGAAGCAGTGGGGGCAAAAGATCTATCTGGCTTTAAGATTAAACTTGATAAGTTTATGGAGGAGATGGTATGATGGGATAACATGATTTTGGTAATTAATTGATCTTTAAATATTCATGGTAAATAGGCCTAATGGTCTGTGATGGGATGTTAGATGGGGTGGGATCTGAGTTACTACAGAAAATTCTTTCCTGGGTAACTGGCTGGTGAATCTTGCCCATATGCTCAGGGTTTAGCTGATCGCCATATTTGGGGTTGTGAAGGAATTTTCCTCTGGGGCAGATTGGAAGAGGCCCTGGAGGTTTTTCGCCTTCCCTTGTAGCATGGGGCACGGGTCACTTACTGGAGGATTCTCTGCTCCTTGAAGTCTTTAAACCACGATTTGAGGACTTCAATAGCTCAGACATAGGAGAGAGGTTTTTCGCAGGAGTGGGTGGGTGAGATTCAGTGGCCTGCGTTGTGCAGGAGGTCGGACTAGATGATCATAATGGTCCCTTCTGACCTTAGCATCTATGAATCTTCACATTAGCTTTCATTGAACTAGTGTGCTAAAATAGTAGCATAGCCGGGGTAGCATGGGCAGCAGCTAGTGGTCGCACAGGCCACCTGTGAGAAGTACACACCCATGAGGTTCAGGTGGTCTTGCACTCAGCATAACTAGCTCATGCTGTTGCTCACCGCTGCCTATACTACACTTGCTACTGTACCATTTTTATCACCTTCTCTTGATGAGAGCTATTGCGAGTATGACTACACGAGCTGGGAATCACAGCCCTAGCTCTAAGTGAAAACCAGGGATTGGCAACCTTTGGCACATGGACCACCAGGGTAAGCCTGTGGCAGGTCTGGATGGTTTGTTTACCTGCCGCAGTTCGCTGTTCCAGACCAATGTGTGCTGCGGGAAGTGGCGCAGGCCGAGGGATGTGCTGGCCGCCACTTCCCACAGCCCCCATTGGCCTGGAACGGTGAACTGCAGCAGTAAACAAACCATCCTGGCCCACCAGTGGATTTCCCTGACAAGCCGCTTGCCAAAGGTTGCCGATCCCTGGTGTAGACATACACTTACAGCCAAAGTAATTAGCAGAGGTGGGAGTAAGAAGTGCCCAAAAGAAGTTGTAAGCACTGAAAATAGAGTTTACAGAGTGAGCATTATCTTAGATTTCATTTTCTGTTTTTTTCCCAATTTAATTTGCCAGCATCTCTACCACCTCTTCCTCGTTGTTGTTTTGCAAGAAAGGGCAGACCTGGCTTGGACATCTACCTCCAGATGGGGGGTCACAGAACCTAAATGCCAAGTGTTGCAACTCTGAGTTTAAGTTCCCTTTGTGGATCTAGTGTCCCATGACCAAATGGATTTGAGCTTCAGAATTCTGGCTTCACCCTTGTAATAATTAATAGTAATATTTTCATGAATGGATTTTTCATCCTGATGAATGTCATTGCAGGGATCGTTACTAATGAATTAGCATTTGCCAAAGTTTACCACAAAAATGAACCTGAAATACCACAAGTTTGCCCTGTACTTATAATAGATTTTAGAAATAACTGATATTTCACATACCACTGAGTAATAACTGTTAACAGATGCTGCCATTTGAACAATATAGGTCAGATTCTCAGATGAGGAAATGTTGGTCTAGCTCCTTGATTTCAATACAGAGGACGCTGCTTTAAACTAACTGAGGATCTTGAAATAAATGTGTATATAGTACAACTGAGATGCAGCAACCTTAAAGTTTCCAAAAATAGATGTCCAAATATACAACACTGCACAATAGGAGTAGGGAGGGAACATTCTGAGGCAAACCCAGGTGAGATGGGATCTGTAATAATAGAATAATCATCCACATCACCTATATAGTGTTTTGCATTTACAAAACATATAATCATGAACTATTTATTGTCAATCCAAAGGAGACAAGACTTTGGTTTTAAAGATATCATTCTGTTTTCTGGAGTTCGAATGGCTGGAGTCTGTTCTCATGTAATGCTTACAAAGTGAATATGTTATAATAGGCAGTATTTTACCAACAGAGGGGTGAAAACAAACAAATGAACAAACAAAACAGGTGTATAAGGCTGATATGGATGTTTTGGAAAAGACCATGAAGATACAATTACAATATAAGACAGATTCTGTAGCTGGTTTGCAAAGGACTACAGCAAACTATTAATGGAACGCTGCATAAATGAGGAAAGTGACAGTAAAGACAGGAGATTCTTAGGTGGCTTTCTGCCAGCTAGAGCAGAACAGTAAAGAAACAGAAGAAGAGGCACAGAAAAATAGAGCCAGATTCAGTCTCTGCATTAGGCAGAAATCAAGCCAGAAATAAGTGAGGATATACAGTAGCAAGGCTGTAGGAAGAGTGTGTGGGGTGACTATATTAAATTAGCAACAGACGGCAAATCATTCCAAGAATAAACCAGATGGAGAAGTTGCAACTGGGTCATCTTGGCCACCAGCCAGATGGAGAACCAGCTAGCGTGGCAGCCAGGAGTGGAGGAAACCATGCTAGAAGCAAAACAGCAAGGTCCCAATCAGATTAAGAGCTAGCTACCCAGCAGCAAGGTCACTCCTGTCTTGGGAGACAGCCAACTAACCACCAGCCAGATGGAGAACCAGCTAATGCAGCAGCTCGGCCTACTCAGTTCCACAGTCAGTCAGCCTACTTTGCAAACAGCAAGGTCAAGGGATTTCAAACAGTGGAAAAGCCTGAAATGAAAAGATGGCTATTATTATTGTTAAGCAGGTCTACTTCAAGATGTCTGAAAGGGCATAGGGATCCAGTTAGCTAAAAACAGTATGATGCTATTATAGTGTGTTGGTTCAAGCAGGACATTGGCTATCAGGAGTCCTGAGCTCTATTGCCTATTCTGCCAGTGATTTACTGTTTAGCCTTTTTCAGGTTACTTGTCTGCCTTATAACTCCTGAACTGTAAAAGAAGGGTAATTATATTTACCCATTCTGTAAAGTACTTTGAGAATCTCAGATAAAATTCTTCGTGGGCTCAGTCCAAAGTCTGAAGTCAGCCCTGTATAACTGCAAAGTATTGTTATTGAGATGTTTTTGTTATTCTAATAAAGAATCTGGACTTCATTAGAAAAAACAGATTAGCACAAGAATTTATCAGTTTTTTCTTAAAGACAAAAGGGTCTGATTCTGCTCTCACTTATTGTATCTAATGCAGTGGAGTTACTGGTGTAAAACAACAACAGAGCAGAATAAAGCTGAAAAAATAGCTCTAAAAATAGAAAACTTCACATTTTCTTCCGAGAGGAACACTGTTCTCTCTTTCTATTTAATAGCTTATAAAATATTCACACTTAAAGATAAAAACTTTTCCTTACACGCGCGTGCGTGCACACACACACACATGTTGGGATCCACTTAACTCCGACAGGAACCTCTGCTTATATCCAAAGGTAGAATTTGCACTCAGTGTCTCACATTGATGCAAATTTGTACATACCTTTAATCCAAGGGTTTTTTTGCTTTAAATTGTTGCTATCACTGATTTGCAGTGGGTTTCTTATGAGGGAAGTAGTGGCTTACAGATGTAAAGCTTCAATAATTACAGGGCCTATCACAGAGAACAAAATGGAATGGCATGTGCCAGTCTAAACTCTGCCTTACAAATATACCTTAAGCCTGACCTGGAGAAAACACTGCTCTAATGTCAGTCTATTTGCTTGTTCAAAAGTATCATAGTTTATTGGATAGGGTCTGGACTGGAAGACAGGCAACCTGGATTCGGTTCCTCTCCCACTGACTTGCTGAATGGCTTTGGACAAACGAATCTGTTTTGTCTTGATTTGGCTAAGCAATTGGTTAACTATATGCATGTGCTTAAGGCCATCCCTATTTAGGAAAGTATTTAAGCATGTTTTAGTTTAAGTGTTTTGCCCCTGTGCTCCACTGTCCCAGTCTACAACATGAAGACAATATGTCCCTCTTTTGTGAAGCAGTGTGAGATATATGGATGAGAAGAGTTATGTAAGTGCTTAAGTTTTGTTGTGATAACCTTGTTTGGTCCTCTAGCAAGGTTGCTAAAATTTTATTCACATGCATGCACTCCCCTTCCTGCCCACTGCCTCAATTTCAAAAGAGACGATTAGTCTCTAATTTCTGTTCAGTTTAGAGATTTAACAGAGAAGTCAGATATTTATAGGGACAGTGCTTTAATCACTTGTTAGATTAAATCATACACACCACATCTTTATTGAGACAGTATAATTCCTTTGGTAATTTTTAATACCTGAATTATAAACTAAATTCTCTGAAATATAGAACATAAACATTTTTGCTTATGTCCACTGATTCAAGTATAAAGTGTTTTTGTTTTTGTTTTTTGGTTAGTTGGTTAACTGGTTGGTTTCTCTCCCCCCCCCCACCCCCTCTGATTCATGAAGTTTTTCTGCACATCCCTAAAGGAACATTAACAGCTTTTAAGTATTTCTGCTTTAACCCAATCAATCAACAAATAAAGGCAGCTTTCACTGTTAAACTGACATCTCCAATGAAAATTATACTATTTTGTCCCTGTATATTCCTGTTAAAGAATCTCTGCAGCAATGCAGCAAATGAATGCACAACTAACTTGGCTCATTTCAAAAACTACTGTGCCTATGTAAAGAATTTTACTTCAGTAAAACCATTTATAAAAACCCTGTAATACACAGTGTTTGTGTGCTGTTCCCAAGAAGTACAGCGTCACCTCACAACTACCGGCCCTTGGAGTGAAATAGTCTTCTGTGTCTGCTGCAGATCAGCTCCCTAAAACGAACAGCCTATTGCAGCACAGCACTCCCTTACAAGACTTTGTAGACCTTGCACTCTCTCTGTACAGGTAGTAACAGGTTCCTAACCCCCCAAACCCTCAGAGCATTTCCTGTAATGTCCAGCCCCTTAGCTAGGGTTTCCAACTTTCTAGTTGCACAAACCAAACACCCTAGCCCCTCCCCTGCTCATTACATTCCCCCACCCTTACTCACTTTCACCAGGCTGGGGCAGGGGGTTGGGGTGTGGTGAGGGCTCTGGCCTGGGGGCACTGGTTCTAGGATGGGGCTCAGGATGAGGGGTTTTGGGTGCAGGAGGGAGTGCTGGGGAGTGGAGCTGACCGATTTGGAGTGTGGGAGGGGGCTGCGGGTTGATGTGAGGGGGTGAGGGCTCTGGGGTGGAGCTAGGGTTGAGGGGTTCAGGTTGTGGGAGGGGGCTCTGGGCTGGAGCAGGGGGTTGGGGTGTGGGCTCTGGGCTGGGAATGCAGGGTTTGGGGTGCAGGAGGGTGCTTCAGGTTTGGGGGGGGGGTCAGGGCTGGGGCAGGGGGTTGGTGTTTTGGGTTGGGATGTGCGTGGGCTTACCTTGGGTGGCTCCTAGTCAGCGGCACAGCGGGGGGCTAAGGCAGGCTGCCTGCCTGTCTTGGCGCCACGCTGCATGCACCCTGGAATCAGCCAGCAGGTCTGGGTCCTGGGGGCGGGGGGGGAGGGGGTCATAGATTATTCTGAAAAAAAACTTTGCACTCAGGACACTCAAGCTCCTGGAGTTTCTGCTTGATAGCATATCGTGATACACTGTTTATCGGCACTACAGTTATTTACAAGAACACAGAAACCTATATTGGCTGAGGTGAGTGGTCCATTTAATACAGTCTTTGGTCTCTAACAGTGGCCAGTACCAGGTGCTGCAGAGGAAGGTACAAGAAACCCTTTAGTAGGTAGTTATGGGATAACCTGGCCTCTGTATCTTCCTAATCCTCAATAGTTAGAGTTTGACTGAAGCACAGAGCCCTTCCAGGTTTCATAGGCCTGGGCCTGAACAGAATGCAAAGACAGAAACCCTTTGTGGGGAGTGGGATAGATCAACTGATTAATAATGAACCCCTTCCAATAACGGTGAAGATGTCGGTTCAAATCCCACCTATAGTAAATCAGTAGTGTCCTAAAGTCATTGTTACAATCTGATGGCCTCTGAAGTGAAATGAGTTGGTGTTCTGAACCACGTCTTAGTGGATAGATGGTCAGTTCAAAAAGACTAACATGACAATTGGTATCTTTGTGGCCTCAGGAGAAAGCCCAAGACAGAAGTGGGCATTAACAGTCTCCCACTTGGGAAGTGCCTCTAAGAAAGGATTGACATGGACATATTGCAAAAACTTTGCATAGGTTGAATGTTTACTTCCTTTTTTATTTTGAGCCACACTGGGACATCCATTGCTAGCCATCAGAAGTAGGTTTCTCAACTTTGACAACATGGTACACTGATTATGTGATTGTGGTTAAGGCTCTTCAGCAGACTGAAGAGTGCATGTCAAGATACTTGGAATCAGAAGCGGGAGAGGAAGCTCTGCTCCAGTGCAATCTCTTTCCCTTGTGGCTTCTGAGTTCCTTTCCTCTTACTGCACCTGAGTCTCCAGCCCATCTGCCTTCTACACAGTGATTTTTTTCCCCCTGCCTTTTTTTCTCAAGGGATACCCTAGCTCTGGAACTCTGGCTAAGAACTGGATTTCTGACCGCAAAATAACAACCTCCCCAGCCCCAAATATCTGATGCACAAGATTAATGGGAGCTTTTTTATTTGTTTCAAGAGGGTCTTCATCAGATCACTAGATAGCTAGATAAATGGAGAATCTAAAATAAAATATACATTAGTGATGTCTACAAGGAGAACCATGAAGAGCTTTACTAATGTCAATGGGATTGTGAAAAAAATAGTTTCTGCAGAAAAGGACCTAGGGGTTACAGTTGACGAGAAGCTGGATATGAGTCAACAGTGTGCCCTTGTTGCCAAGAAGGCCAATGGCATTTTGGGATGTACAAGTAGAGGCATTGTCAGCAGATCGAGGCACGTGATCGTTCCCCTCTATTCAACATTGGTGAGGCCTCATCTGGAGTGCTGTGTCCAATTTTGGGCCCCACACTACAAGAAGGATGTGAAATAATTGGAAAATGTCCAGCGGAGGGCAACAAAAATGATTAGGGGACTGGAACACATGACTTATGAGGGGAGCCTGAGGGAACTGAGATTGTTTAGTCTACAGAAGAGAAGAATGAGGGGGGATATGATAGCTGCTTTCAACTACCTGAAAGAGGGTTCCAAAGAGGATGAATCTCGACTGTTCTCAGTGATAGCAGATGACAGAACGAGGAGTAATGGTCTCAAGTTGCAGTGGGGGAGGTTTAGGTTGGATATTAGGAAAAAACTTTTTCACTAGAAGGGTGGTGAAGCACTGGAACGCGTTACCTAGGGAGGAGGTGAAATCTCCTTCCTTAGAAGTTTTTAAGGTCAGGCATGACAAAGCCCTGGCTAGGATGATTTAGTTGGGGATTGGTCCTGCTTTGAGCAGGAGGTTGGACTAGATGACCTCCTGAGGTCCCTTCCAACCCTGATATTCTATGATTCTGTATGAGTACCGGGATGTGCTATGCAGTACTCTTGGCAACTATTGACCTCAACAATAACCTTCAAGATTTGGGTTCAAAATTACTCTAGTCCATATTGATGGATCAGGTGCCACATTAGTCCCAGAGGATTGAAAAGTTTTCAAGTCCAATGTATGTAAAGTAGTGAAAAGGTCCCTTACCTTGAGCTATAAGCTCTCTGCAACTAGAAACTACAGCAGAGGTGCTGCTGAAAGTTAACTTACTTACAAAAATGAGAGCAGTCAAGTTGGCCACGTGTGTCAAATCCATAACAAGACCCCATAACTAGGAAATTAATTACTTTTGCTCAGCACTGGGTGCCAGGGGGTTATTTACGACAAACATCAGTGTGGCTATAGTATGACTAAATGCAATACTGATTCCCCAAATTCCCTTAGAACCAAACTCCATGTAGAATTCGGGGATTGTTTTATTTCTTATTTTACAAGTCTTGAAAATGTTCTGATACTAAGAAACAAAGTCAACCAGTGGGTCCTAACCTGGTGAAATGTTCTGATGTTAAATATAGCCTGAGACTGAATTGAAGTGTTGACAATAGACTTCTTTTTAATTTTTTTAATGAATTAGGAAACAGTTGGTATATAAAACGAACAGATGTTAAATATCATTATTACAACATTACCATGGTTGTAATAATATTTATCTTGTAATAAGCAATATATAAATAAAGAGTACTGCCAGAGCGAGAAAGGACCTGCGCAGAAAATGTTCTGATTCTTAAGGATAGAGAAAAAAAGTTCTAGATTAATACTAAGTGAGATTTTTTAAAAAATGGTATGTGCCCATAAATCATTAAAAGACACACCCAGTCTTTCCTCATTAAAAGGAAAGTAGAGATTGGTACCATTAGAACAGAGAAGGAGCCTTATGTACATAAATCAATGCAAAAGTTCACTGAGCCCTCAGAATGTAGAATTAAGAACTGTGAGAATGAAGAGTTTATTGCATAGTGCTAAATGGGAGAGAGCAGATCCCATTGGCAATGGAGCAGATGACAAACATCATTATTGTAAACATCATTATTGTGAACATCAGTATCATCATGCAAGTTATATACACATTCTAACCGGGCAAAGGTAAAACTCCGAAAAGGAAAAAAAATCACTCTTCTGCTAGCCAAGAAGAGGTAAAGAGCTACATTTCCCATATTCAGCTGTAAATGTATTGTCTTGGATTCAGTGTCCAATTCAATAGAGACTTCATAGGAGCTATGCCAGTTTACATAAGCTTAGAATCTGACCCAGTGCAGGACTAATAGCAAAAAAGATAAAATTCTCCAGTAGAAGAAATTTTCTCAGTGGAAACTCAGAACAGAAGGAGTGATATCCTATTGAAGTCAATTATAATTTTTCCAGTGACTTCAATGGTGCTAGGATTTCATCCAACCTCTCAATCTGGAAATTCTACAGTAGAAAAATTGACAAAACAGGTGGAACTCCTCACTAGCCTTGAGAAAGAATTTAGGAAAATGTTTTGTCTTGATTCTTCAGCCAGATACTCATTCTTCTTACATACGCTGCAGTTATCTGTTCTGCTGTATAACAACATTGGCAACAAAAGAGAATATTTTACAAGAAGAGTTTCTTTTAGGGAACATGCAGGGTAATAATATATTTTGGTAAAAATGATCAGATAACAGGAAAAACAACTTAGTTACTTTTTTAATAAGGCTTTACAAAAAAAATGCATGGCATTCAAAATTATTGTAGGACTATATAGTCCGCTGTTTGGAGCACAATGTATCCGATGTAAATCAGCCCCATTTACTTCAGTGCAGCTTAGTCAATTTACACCATCTGAGGATCTGACCTATTTTTCCAAGGATTAAATATCCCTGAAAACCTTCAGCATATTATATGCTCAGGATTTGGTGCGATATCCCAATATTTGTATTTCTTCCCATAATTTTTAGTATTATTCTTGGTAATACAGTTTTATTTCACGTTTGATTAAAGGACAATACTTTACTTTCACTGAAGAAGCCAAATCTGTAAAGGGAAAAATATGGTCGTGCAGGGGAGAAGAGACTTGTATTTCACACTAAAGTACTGTAAGTGGCTCATTTAGATATAGTTTTGACATATGGGCTAAATTAAGGCTCTAAATAGTGCAATACATCTTTTAATGCAAAAGGAACAGCATAAATGGGGACTCAATTAATGAGCAGAAAATAAAAGATATCTGGAAAGAGCTATACATTGCTTACTAAAATAAACTACCAAAATGAATACATAATGACTCCTGTAGCTCACTATCATGTCCTCCAAACCACAACACTGATCAGTAAAACAAACAAAAACAAAACATGATTATACCTCAGGTTGTGGGGTTGGGTTTTTTGTTGTTGTTTTGTTTTTGCACTTGCTGAAGCTACCAGGGTGAAAACAATGATGGTTCAGTGTGCTGGGGACAAATTAAAAAAGCTTTTAAATTGCCAACTCAGACGTATATCAGAACAGTGTGTGGAGAACGTTAATGCTTTCAATCTCACCATCTCAGGCCTCTCTTCCTTCCTCCCCTCCTTCTCTCTGAAGTGCAAGTAGCCATTCATCTGGCTGCTCTGAAATCTTCAGTGTGGAGAGTTGGCTTTTGCCCTCTCCTGTTATAAAGACTGACTGCCTCTCAATTTCCAGCTCCTGCAAGAGCAGTCTGTTCTGCCCTTCGCAGGCAATGCAAAGCAGACAGTTGAGCAGGGGGGTGATGAAGGCCACAACGAGGCGGGGAAGGTCCTGGCCTCTGTCAGAAATCAAACAATGGCAATTTGACAATTTGTTGCCTTTTTCCCATGGCGTGGGGCTCTTAATCACAAGGTAGGAAATTACATAATTATCTGTTTAACCACAGTAAGCTTACTACAACTTCAGGTTTCATTTCCTGCCTGTAAGTGTTAACAGTGCTGCACATTATCACTTTGTGAGTTAAATAATCCACTTCATGCTTCAGCGATTTTACCTGACATTTAAGAAGGGGAAAAAATAGTGGTGGATTGTGATTGTGAATCATGATTTAGCATTATCACTCCAAATCAACTATTTTACTGGTTGGTGGGAGACGCTCAGTCCTCCAGATGTGATAGCAGCTAACTCCTTTTTTTATTTTATTTTAATAATCAAATATAATTTTAGTGCCTCACAAAACCAGCACACATTACTAATTGTATTGGACAGACACAAACATATACAACATAAAATTGCAATATATTTCCTTTACCTGTCCTTTCCTTTCTATCCACTTGCCTGAAATATATCTGTGGACCTTATTAATCTCTCATGATATTTGTAATATCCCCTGGGTCCGTCTCATTTCCCCCCCTCCAGTTTATCCAAAACTCTGAGCCCAACACTTCACCACTCTCAACCTTGAATCCTGACATGGCTTCTTAGATTTTTATTGCATCAAATTCAATATTCTAATCTTTAAAGCTTCATCTAATTTCACCCCACCTATATTTCTGCTCTCATTTCCTCCTGCTCCCTATGGACCTCACAGCCCTCTTTCCTTATTGCTCTATGTGCCAGTCTCTGTAATACTGCTTTCTATGGCTGAAGAAGTGTCTCATTTCTTGCCCACCAGGGGCTTTCTCTTCACCCAATCCTCTCCTCAAAGCACATTTCTTCCTTGAATTCTTCTTCTATTGTTCTTCTCTGCACAGCCCATATATTGAAATCCCAGGGGCCAGAAACTGCAGTTCTAGAGGGTCAGGGAAGGCTAAGTAAGTCTCAGTCTGCCCTACCTGGGACTCGAGAAGAACCATATTGTTCTGGAGCTCTATCATCCTGACAGAGGCACTGGCAGAATCCTACTGGGGCAGAGGAAGACTCTAGTTGCTACATAATATTGCAGCCTCACAGTCCTGGATTCCATCCTGATACATGGGCGTATAATATGGTGATCTGCTCATTTGTGACTGCTTGGAGGGAGGCAAATGAAAGAGCAGTAGCAGCACTGATATCAGTCAAGAGAGATCTACTCCTATGACCTTTAAAATGTGGGAAGCACCCTATCCCATTTTTGGAGTGTTTTTTGAGGGTCAAAGAAATCCAGTATGGTTATTTTTATACCTGTCTAGAAGATATTTCCATTTCATGACAACTTTTGAGATGTAGAAATGTGGTTTTGCTCTGCATGGTTTTTGATTCAGGTCTCTCTCTTTCTCCCTGTGTTCAGAAGTGATCAGAATGCCCTGGGTCTCGAAAACCTTCCTGATTAATCATAACTGGTACCTCTTCTCAAAACAGCACATTTCCATGAAATTTTATTTGGTCTAAAATGTTCCAACCACCTCTACTCATTTTCTAACAACTGGTTTCAGAGTAGCAGCCATGTTAGTCTGTATTCGCAAAAAGAAAAGGAGTACTTGTGGCACCTTAGAGACTAACAAATGTATTTGAGCATAAGCTTTTGTGAGCTACAGCTCACTTCATCAGATGCATTCTGAAAGCATCCGATGAAAGCATCCGATGAAGTGAGCTGTAGCTCAGGAAAGCTTATGCTCAAATACATTTGTTAGCCTCTAAGGTGCCACAAGTCCTCCTGTTCTTTTTTCTAACTACTGTTCCCCAGCTACAGTGAACTTTGTCACTGCTTTAAAATGATGGTGTCCTTCTCTTAGAAGTACACCCCTATGGTAATATTGGAGCTGGTTTACAGTTTGGGGACAGACACAGGAAATATTAGTGCCTTTCTGATATTCCTGGATGTGTCACCTACCTGAGGCCGCACTTCCAGTAATGAAGTCACTCAGGATAAGCCTTCAGATATGTGAGCATTTGGGGGCTTATGCACGGGTACTGTTATGCTGGGTACTTTTGCACTTTTGGGTATTTCAGTGATAACCTTCACTCTATGCTGGTTTCTGGTACTGTTATATACCGGGCAACAAATTAGACATAAGTTTACAATATGACGTGACAGCAAAAAAAAAAGCTAATACACTTTTGGGCTACCTACATATTGTTCTGAATTGGGAGAGAGTGCAAACATACCTGGAGTATAGTGGGAACTGCATTAGCAGGGCGATATTCACAAAATGGAAGGGGTTCAGAGAAAGGCAAAATAAATTATTGGGGGCTCTGAGAAATAATTCACAAGAAAAGAGTATGGGACAGATTGTCATTCCAATTAAGGACCCTTAGACCACTCTGAACCCCTTTACATTGACAGACTGGGCCTTAGAGGGTTAAGTCTATGCAACCTGCTTAAGTGCTGATAAAGGGAAGGGACAAGATAGCAATCTAAAACTATATGAAGGGTTTTATTACAAAGGAAATAGAAGAATTATTTTGGCTAATACAAGACATATAAATAGGAGAAATGGATTGAAAATAAAATGTAGAATATTAAAGCTGAATACCAGGAAAACATCCAAACAATAGGATTATGTTAGACTCTAGGACAGTCTTCCCAAAGAGGTGGTGGAAAATTTACTGCTTGGGACATTTAAAAATAAACAAAAGCAACATTTAATAAGGAACAACCCAACAGTGGCAGAGTAATAGACTGCAATACCTGACTTTGCAGCTAGGGAAATATAGGTTGGGTATTAGGAATAACTTTTTAACTATAAGGATAGTTAAGCACTGAAACAGGTTACCTAGGTAGGTTGTAGAGTCCCTGTCACTGGAGATTTTTAAGAACTGGATAGATTGATGATCATCTGTTGGGGATAGATTAGGTAGACTTAATCCTGTTTTAGCACAAGGGGATGGACTAAATGATCTCTTGAGTTCCCTTCCAGCCTGACATTTCTATGATTCTATGACTTCAAAGGACTTTGAATATTCTAATATTTTAAAACTATCTAATGAAACTGTGAATGTTCTTCTTGTCCATATAAATGCCTAATCTTCTTTCTTTAATTTTAAAAAAAATCTTGCTATGCTCTTGGCCTCAATTGTATTTTGTGGCAATGAAATGAAGTATATGCTTAAGTGATATTCTGGGTCAGAGTCAGAAAGTTTAGCTTATTTAGCTCTGTCCTTCTGCTGGGGACATCAACTGCTTGAAGATATATTTCTTTTCTTGTCCCTATTCTTTTCCTCTTGCTGTGTCCTATCACCACCAGATAATATGATGCCGTGTCATCATGTAATTTGACGTCAAGACCTGTGAGGACAGCCACTAAAATTGGTGATGTCTTCCTCACATTTTAATCTGTTAGCCACTGTAGGGGCTGGATCTCATCTGAAAATCTGACTCCTTATATTCTAATTCTCAGTTTTATAACATCAGGTATATTTACAGTTTTTTCTAGATCATGTCAAGGGCTCACACATGACTTCTGAGGATTTCACAGCCTCACACCTTTATTCGCTAGGGACCAGGGACTCAGAACAATCAATGGTATTCCTTTCTTCAGAACAAGTTCTTTCACTACTGAACTTGAATATTTTAGAAGTGTTCTTGAGGTTTATACTGTTGTCAGACAGAAATTACAGCTGTAGCAACCTATCAGTGAATGTGCTGTTCATTCCTACACTAAGTTAGCTATGACAAATTTATGAGAGGAAAGAGAATGCTGAGAAAGTGAAATATGTTTCAAATGCTCATATATACATTGTATTAAATACTTTTGAGCCAAAAAGGAATACCCAAATGCTAGGCTTATTTGTGCTATACAAGTTTATCCTGGCTAAATAAAAGACCTTGCATAACTGCTGAAAGCTCTTTTGCTTGAAGATAAATAGTCTGGTGCCAGTGATGGAATATATCCTAAAGTGCTCAGCATCAACAAACATTACTATCATAGGTATCTGAGTGAATTTGTGCATCACATTAGGTTATTTTTATGTCAGCCCTGCAGATATACGATTCCTCCACTACATATTTCCATTTAGATTTAATAGGTTATCTTTAACAAGTACACTTTTTTTTTTTCTTTCCTGGAATTTTTCTGTTGTGGCAATTGTTACTGGATACAATCTTTTTTTCTACTGCACCTCATCTGAGTTTGGCTAACAGTTGCAAGGGAGCATATATTTTTGAACTGTCAGTAAAGCAACATTTAATAAAGAAGACCTTATCAAGGCTAGAGTTGTCCTTATTTTTCATACTGCTGTGAAGCAACATGACAGGCTAGGAGGAGGAATCTTGAAGTGCTAGTCACCTGTGTAGAAATGAATAACCAAGGGACAGAAGTTGAGTGACCTTTGTCTGTTATGTGTCACCATGCTGCTATATCAGTGGCCAATGTTAGCAGGGTACAAGCTGCTGCCTTAGTGAGCTAGTCTTCCTGTTGCTAGTGTGTGTCAGCTAGTGCTGTAGAATGTAAAAAGAGAAGATGGACTGGAGATTAATGGGCAGGGGGGAGAGTTAAATAGAAATCTCCAAAGAATATGAGTCCTGGGAGAAGTAGTGTTAGTCTAGCAGGCATTATATTTGATTTTTACTTGGTTACATTATCTGATTTTGCTGCTGAAAATAATATCTTACATTTATATACATCCTTCCATGCTTTGTGAACTGTAATGATGATGTTAATATAAGAATCACTTAATCTAATACTGAAGCTCCGCTAGCTCTGGAGTGAAACGCAGCAACATCTGAACAGTGCACAGCAACACTGTATAACAACAGACAAACTTGTTTCAGCTAATTGCTAGTGTTCTGAGGTAATACTAAATGCATTTGTCACAAAACACCCAAGTCAACCTTTGTTTAGAAAAAGAGTCAGTGATCTTTGTTAAAGTTTCAGTGATCCTGGACACAGGTTGAATTCACTTCTAGGACACCAATCTCCAACAGGCTCTGGACCCATATAACTCTCTTCTATTTTCTAGATGTTGAGTCTGGCAGGCTACAGTTCTTTTGCTGGACAACATTTTCAGAGATAGGGTTGGGTTGCTGGCTGGCCCCGTCCTAAATTCCATGGATGCCTGATCCATAAATATTGGATCAGTCCTAAACAAAGCCTGGCTACATGATGGCATACCTGTTACAAAAGGTAGAACCTTTGTACTCACAGCTTTAAAAAACCTCAAGGCATATGAGTAGCTAACTGGCTTTTCTGTCACGCTGAATCAATCTAAAGCAACAACTAAAAGATTTCTCTAGTGATAATGGAGAATGCTGTGACTGCAGAGAATGCTCTACAGCCATTAGCTCTAGAATGAGCCCCAGGCTTCCTTCTGAATAGTGAAATGCTTTTTCTAAGGCAATGAGCAAATAATTATAATTTAACAGTTTCACAAACCTTTTGGGGGCCTTTTCCTACCTGCCCAAGATGTACTATTTGAATCCTAAAGAATGAACAAGATGGGAGACTCCTTACCTTTTTCCTAAATCTGTTTCTTGTTTTTCACTCTCTCTTGAACCTGAGGCACAAAATCAAAAAGAGGGATAGACTTTTTTTCCTCATTTGAGCTCTGCACATTAAACAAAACAGACTTTTCTACAATTCTGCTTTCCTAACTACCAAAGAGCACCATGCTGGAACAATGACACACATTGGATGGGATTACTTAAATGAGTAAATACTACGCAATGTGAGTAAAGGCTGCAGAATCTGACCCCAAAATGGTGAAAACCCTCAATGTTGATTTTTGTGCTGTGGGCAAAATGATCACCCACTCTATATTCTTCCAGGTAGCCAGCACCTAACTCTTCTGCACAGGCTACTCGGAGTACATGTAGGTCCATATGGGACTGTGCAGATAGTGTCTTCAGTGGGGCCTCTTCTCTCTGCTCCACAGTGTGTTGGCCAGTGCCTTTGAACCAAGTTGGAGGGGAAAATAATCTATGCCAATACTGGAATGACCCAGAATACTTTTTCACTGGAACAAGAGGGGAACCAAGTGCCATATTGTGATTCAGAGTTTTTCCTGAGTCACACTATGATCCTTAGTTTGCTCCTGGTGCAGCACAGCTGCATGCTGCCCCTTATTCAGTGCTTGTGGCAAAGCTGCAGTCTAGTCCTATGTGAGCAAGAATCATGCAAACTAAATTTAATAGTTGAAATACATGTTTTTAAAAAATTACTTCTGAACCTTATCTTTTCCCACAAACAGAAAAATATAGCCCTGCATAGATTTCCTTGAACATGCCAAGGATCAGTTAACCAAAACTGTAGTTTAGAGGCTAAGACACATAAATTGTGTAGAAGTTGATTGACTTTATCATGAATGTGGACTCTTATCAATGCTAGCAGGCATCTGGCTGTATTCACTTTGATTTACTCAACTGAGCATTTATTCTACTGAGCATTTTTACAGATGTAAACCTGTTTTGCCAAGACAAATGGAGTGGTAAATATAATAAACTAAATGCTCATAGTAGGAGAAAAAGGAATTGTCAGGGCGCTAGTTGCAGAAGAAAAAAGCCCATAAGATACACCCTTCATCTTTCCTAAAAGATAGACTCCAAAGACTGAATTAAAAATAAAAGCCTTTCTGAAGAAGAAGAAAAAGAAACAGCTAAAAAGATGGAGGGGGCAGAAGGGAGGGGGGAAGTAAGAGACAGCCCTGCTGAGGTTAAGGTTCCTTTTTCCCCCACAAAAGGCAGCTCAACAAACAGTGGCAGATGTCACCCTGACAGGGAAAGTGGCAAGCGGCCATCTCAGTTCTGTTTGTGACTTTTTTCACAAGAGTCAGGCTGCTTTTTCCACTCCATTCAGCATGTTTGTGAATGCTTGATTTGCTCAGAAGACAAAAGAGGGCAAGAGCTCTAGAATTCAATAGAAGGTCAGAATGGCAATCTTTTTGCTGGGTCCGGCTTCCTTTTATACTCTGACATCTGGGGCCTATTACCAGAACAAATTAGAGCAATTCAAACCACCAGCAGGGGAAAGAGAGTTTTCTGTTTTTCATACAGCATAGCTACAAACTCAGGAAGGGGAACTGGGGCTCCTGACAATACAGCGTAGCAATAGATTTGCTACACTTGTGTTACAGACATATACTGCAACAAATGTAATCAGTGATTAAGTAAAAGATGTCTGGTCTTCAATATGTCCCCCACAAAAGGAAAAGAAGAAATAATTAAACTGATGAATTTGCACTTAATTTTCAGCCTGTTACAGCATGAAGCTCTAACTGTTTCAAGGAGTCACATTAGCAGAATCTATAACATGGGTCCCCTTCCCCCCATCTGGCACATTAATATGTGTGGCTTGTGAAATTTCATTTTCTTCTGCATTCCAATAAATAACAAAGTATTATACTCTTAGTTGAAAGCGTAACTTTACTTAATATGTCTGGAATGTTATGCCAATTGGTGATGGTAAACATTTTCACATATTTATCCTTCTTTTAATTGTGTTTTTCAGCATTCCGCTTCGCTTTCTCTTAGAAGTCAGTCTTCAGAGCCAAATTCCTTTTACTAGCTGGGAGCAGAGACAGGGACAGTTAACACTCTTTCTGGCTACATTGGCTGGAGGCAACAACGGGTCTTAAACATGTAATCTGTACTTGTTAGAGGGACTCATTGAGCAGCAAGGCAATTTATTCTGTCAAATTGGTCTGGATTCTCAGTATGGGGGATAAGCGTATTCACTGAAGCTTTTTGCAGTTAAACTCTTTTCTCCCTGGGTGAGATTTACTTTTCAGTACAGTCTACTTGCTTTGGAAAGCACGTTCTGTTGGTGACCCTTCAGTTGACCGGAAAAATCAGGTCTTGATGAAGAGGAGAAAATCATAGACATGATACAGAAAATGAATAATTATATTAAATAATAATACTGCTTTGCAAAATCCTTTGTATTTTAACAAAGAAAAATGTTTTCTAAATATGGTGTACCTTATAAAGCCCTCTGTTAAAATCCTACCCTAATGCTACATTTGTATTATCATTTTCATCCCTTTGTAGGGGCCCTATTATGAGAGATGTTATTGATACATTGGTATTGTGCTGGTGTTCTTCAGGGGTGTGTGTGTCTGTGTGTGTACTTTTGCTAGTAACACTCTTTTGATCACGTGACCCTGTTAACAGATATGTGAATAATATCCAAGTTGGTAATATATATTGAAAAAAATATGTTGACTAGATTTGTGCCATATAAAACATTTTCAAACAGCCTTCACTCCCCATGCTCTCTCTTTCAAACAGTCCCCTTTAAAGCCTCTGCTATTAATGTTAAACTGGTCTGGCTAGGGCAGAACATGAGACTCTGAGAGGACCTATTTCATAGTAGTGCATTCTCCAGCGTTGAGTGAACTGACCTGTGAAGAAGTGCTGGTACTTACACGTGCTGTATATAATGCTTTTCATCTGAAGTACACTTTAAGACTTTCAGTTATTTTATTCCCACAACATCCCTTCATGTAAGTACATATTATCTGTATTTTACAGGTGAGGAATCCTGAAAGTAGCTGGGGAGCACCATGGTTCAAGATTATCCAGACACATATCCTATTTTGTGGGTGAGGGCTATACCATAGGAGCTGCTCCAGTAGCTATTTACAACCTGAGGAGGAATCCTTAGGAAGTTGGATCCACTGGGTTTCCAGATTTTGTATTCTCCGAATGATACAAAGTGATTGGAAAAGTGGTCAGGATCTGTCTTTCCTTTAGTCTGAACATTGTTGCCCATAGTGTGCCTTTGCATAGAAGCAAACACATGTTCTCCATTCTTTGCTGGATTGTTTGAATATTCTTTATTCTTATTCTTTCACAATTTAGAGAACAACAAAATACCTTTAAAACCTTTTTCACTTTAAAATGAAGTAAATACTGTACCTCTTTGTTTTCCTCTACCTCCATAACTCTTCTTGCTTCCAGCAAGCAAAACACATTAGTGGCCTCCCAAGCATCAGGTTGTCATAATGTGGGAGATACGATGGGCCGGATTCTCTGGTCAAGCCAAGTAGTATTTGGTGATAAGGTTTGGTCATGGGAGGGTAAGGCAAAAAAGGACCGAGGCAACTTTAAGGCACCTTTATGTTCCTGCAATCTGAGGGCCAGCCAGAGCCCAATCTGGTCACTGGAGTAAATTAAAACAGACTGACAGGGAAACTGAGAGTAATGGAATTTTTTTTCTCTAACAAATTAGTGTTAGAGAAGCCTTCTTTAATGGTAAACATTTATGTAGCATTGATTCATGTTAAATCAGAAATGTTCACATCGTGGTCAACAGAGCACCAGTGGTTTTCATCGTCCTTGCAAAATTAAATAGTTTGAGAACCATTTATGGGGTGACTGGAGTATTGGAAGAGGGAGTGATCTATGAAAGGTGACTCTGCTTGCCAGATGGTCTGCAGAATGAAAAGGGCAGCAAAATATGACCATGTCTGTGTCTTCAGAACTGATGATGCCACTCTATCTTGGGTAAATATTGCAACCAGTGAAACAGATGTGCAATGGTGCAGCTGGGAGACACTGAGATACTAACACCAAAGTAACAACAGGCAGAATGAATTTTCCATTAGTCTCCTACTCATTTTCATTGGGGGCTTAGTAATGGGGGGCTTAGTGAGGCACAGGAATGTCAGAGACATTTAGATATATTATTACTGGTTTTTTTTTTGTATTTCTAAAGCACATACCCTCAGTGTCTGCATGCCATGGCCCATTATACATTTTGAAGCACATCAGCTCTCTCAGGAAAGAACAAATCTACATGCTGTTTCCCACAGATTGAACCTACTTATGGAAGAAAAAACAACAACAAATCTTTCCCAGTCAAGACCATTTTGCAGCTTGAGGAAAAGCTTCTGGAAAGAGATGATCTTCATAACTACAAATATTAGAGGAGCTGTTCATTGGGTGAAAATATGCAACGTTCCAAGTATATAGGGATCTTTCTCTCCAACCATTTTAAACTCATCTTGCAGGATGTTCTTCTCTCTGGTGTAAGAGATGCACCTGTCTGTGTATTTGTACCAAACTATTTTAACAAAGAAAATAAAATCTGTAGTGCTTTGTTCTGCATCTGCAAAGTGACAGTCATACACTGTCCTTTTCTCAGGAGTCTGGCACAAAAATAGCCTAGCTCTATTGCAGGCTTACAGACAAATGTTTTATGCAGGCTAACAATAGCAAATGATTTCATAAGTAAGGGGTCCCACCCTGAGTCCATCCAGAGGCTTAGGGTGAATGACTCTATCTCCCAGACCCACTTCGTCCTTTCCCACTTGTCCCCTTTCATCTAAATTCAAAACGCTAACTGTCAAGATTCCTTCCCCACTCCAAACTCTAGGGTACAATGTGGGGACCTGCATGAAAACCTCCTAAACTTACTTTTACCAGCTTAGGTTAAAACTGCCCCAAGGTACCAACTATTTTACCCTTTGTCCTTGGACTTCCACTGCCACCACCAAACTTTATCTGGGTTCCTGAGAAACCGTTATTTGGAAATGTCTTTCCCCCCAAAATCCTCCCAACCCTTGCACCCCACTTTCTGGAGAAGGTTTGGTAAAAATCCTCACCAATTTGCATAGGTGACCACAGACCCAAACCCTTGGATCTTAGAACAAAGAAAAAGCATTCAGTTTCCTAACAAGAAGACTTTTAATAGAAGTAAAAAAAGAATCACCTCTGTAAAATCAGGATGGTAAATACCTTACAGGGTAATTAGATTCAAAACATAGAGAATCCCTCTAGGCAAGACCTTAAGTTACAAAAAGACACACAGACAGGAATATTCATTCTATTCAGCACAACTAATTTCTCAGCCATTTAAAGAAATCATAATCTAACACATACCTAGCTAGATTACTAACTAAATTCTAAGACTCCATTCCTGTTCTGTCCCCGGCATCACACAGACAGACACAGACCCTTTGTTTTCCTCCCTCCTCCCAGCTTTTGAAAGTATCTTGTCTCCTCATTGGTCATTTTGGTCAGGTGCCAGCGAGGTTACCTTTTAGCTTCTTAACCCTTTACAGGTGAAAGGATTTTTCCTCTGGCCAGGAGGGATTTTAAATGTGTTTACCCTTCCCTTTATATTTATGACACTAACCTTCTTGACTGAATTCTGTATTTGTTTGAAGCTCTCTCCCCTCCGTTAACTGACAGTTCCCGCATATTATTAAGTAACAACTAGTGTGCCCCTGAGTGCTTAGGACTGGACATTTGAGACCCCTTTCAACAGTCTCAGTAAGGGTATGTCTACAATACGAAATTAGGTCAAATTTATAGAAGTCGGTTTTTCAGAAATCGGTTTTATATGTTCGAGTGTGTTTGTCCCCACAGAAAATGCTCTAAGTGCATTAAGTGCATTAACTCGGCAGAGTGCTTCCACAGTACCGAGACTAGAGTCGACTTCCGGAGCGTTGTACGGTGGGTAGCTATCCCACAGTTCCCGCAGTCTCCGCCGCCGATTGGAATTCTGGGTTGAGATCCCAATGCCTGATGGGGCTAAAACATTGTCGCGGGTGGTTCTGGGTACATATCATCAGGCCCCCGTTCCCTCCCTCCCTCCATGAAAGCAAAGGCAGACAATCGTTTTGCACCTTTTTTTCTGAGTTACCTGTGCAGATACAATACCACGGCAAGCATGGAGCCGCTCAGCTCACTGTCACCGTATGTCTCCTGGGTGCTGGCAGACGCGGTACTGCATTGCTACACAGCAGCAGCAACCCATTGCCTTGTGGCAGCAGACAGTGCAATAGGACTGGTAGCCGTCATCGTCATGTCCGAGGTGCTCCTGGTCATCTGTGTGAGGTCGATCAGGAGCGTCTGGGCAGACATGGGCGCAGGGACTAAATTTGGAGTGACTTGATCAAGTCATTCTCTTTAGTCCTCCAGTCAGTCCTATTGAACCATCTTATGGTGAGCAGGCAGGTGATACGGATTGCTAGCAGTCCTATTGCATCATCTTCTGCTGGGCAGGCAAGAGATGAGGATGGCTAGCAGTCCTATTGTACCATCTTCTGCCGAGCAGCCATGAGATGTGGATGGCATGCAGTCCTTCTGCACCGTCTGCTGCCAGCCAAAGATGTAAAAGATAGATGGAGTGGATCAAAACAAGAAATAGACCAGATTTGTTTTGTACTCATTTGCAAACCCGCCCCCCCGTCTAGGGGACTCATTCCTCTAGGTCACACTGCAGTCACTCACAGAGAAGGTGCAGCGAGGTAAATCTAGCCATGTATCAATCAGAGGCCAGACTAACTTCCTTGTTCCAATAAGAACAATAACTTAGGTGCACCATTTCTTATTGGAACCCTCCGTGAAGTCCTGCCTGAAATACTCCTTGATGTAAAGCCACCCCCTTTGTTGATTTTAGCTCCCTGTAAGCCATGTCATCAGTCGCCCCTCCCTGCGTCAGAGCAACGGCAAACAATCGTGCATCTGAGTTGAGAGTGCTGTCCAGAGCAGTCACAATGGAGCACTCTGGGATAGCTCCCGGAGGCCAACACCATCGAATTGTGTCCACAGTACCCCAAATTCGACCCAGCAAGGCCGATTTAAGCGCTAATCCACTTGTCAGGGGTGGAGTAAGGAAATCGATTTTAAGATCCCTTTACGTCGAAATAAAGGGCTTCATCGTGTGGACAGGTGCAGGTTTACATGGATTTAAAGCTGCTAACTTTGACCTAAAGTCCTAGTGTAGACCAGGGCTAAGTGTCAAGGTACCCTAAGTTCCATTGTGCACGGTTCATCTAATGGGACAAAGATAAGGTAAATTTTTTTCAAAGCAAATGAATGGGCTTCTATAATCTATTATATGTTACTTGTGAATATGGCTTGATTCTGTTTTTGTAAGTGATTTTGGTGCTCGTGATTGCTGCCATATTGAAAACCATGTAAACTTCAGTTCTCTATTTATTTACAAAGCAAGGAGAAAGTGAGCAGCAGAGATGAATCACATACTGAACTTCCAACGTGCCTTAATCCTGACCTGTAGGGCTAACTTCTAGCACTGCAAGGGTAGTTCATTTTCTGTGGCGTTTGAGCTTCTGCTGTGACTAAACTGATTGGCATTAAAATATAAAATAAAACTAGCTTGTACCACAGCATGGTATTTGAATGTGATGCCTTATTTGGAGCATACCCTATACTGAGAGAAACCCAGTATGAGAGCAAGGTCCTATAGTTAAGGCACTGGACTGGGACAAAGAAGATGCAGTGGATTTAGATTTAGGAAATTTAGATTCAGTTAGCATTTCTGTTACAGATTTTCTCTATGGCATGTTTCAGAGTAACAGCCGTGTTAGTCTGTATTCGCAAAAAGAAAAGGAGTACTTGTGGCACCTTAGAGACTAACCAATTTATTTGAGCATAAGCTTTCGTGAGCTACAGCTCACTTCATCGGATGCATACTGTGGAAAGTGTAGAAGATCTTTTTATATACGCACAAAGCATGAAAAAATACCTCCTCCCACCCCACTCTCCTGCTGGTAATAGCTTATCTAAAGTGATCACTCTCCTTACAATGTGTACGATAATCAAGGTGGGCCATTTCCAGCACAAATCCAGGGTTTAACACGAACGTCTGGGGGGGGGGAAAGGGGGTAGGAAACAACAAGGGGAAATAGGTTACCTTGCATAATGACTTAGCCACTCCCAGTCTCTATTCAAGCCGAAGTTAATTGTATCCAATTTGCAAATGAATTCCAATTCAACAGTTTCTCGCTGGAGTCTGGATTTGAAGTTTTTTTGTTTTAATATTGCGACCTTTAGGTCTGAGATGGAGTGACCAGAGAGATTGAAATGTTCTCCGACTGGTTTATGAATGTTATAATTCTTCACATCTGATTTGTGTCCATCTATTCTTTTATGTAGAGACTGTCCAGTTTGACCAATGTACATGGCAGAGGGGCATTGCTGGCACATGATGGCATATATCACATTGGTGGATGTGCAGGTGAACGAGCCTCTGATAGTGTGGCTGATGTTATTAGGCCCTGTGATGGTGTCCCCTGAATAGATATGTGGGCACAGTTGGCAACGGGCTTTGTTGCAAGGATAGGTTCCTGGGTTAGTGGTTCTGTTGTGTGGTATGTGGTTGCTGGTGAGTATTTGCTTCAGGTTGGGGGGCTGTCTGTAGGCAAGGACTGACCTGTCTCCCAAATTTGTGAGAGTGTTGGGTCATCTTTCAGGATAGGTTGTATATCCCTAATAATGCGTTGGAGGGGTTTTAGTTGGGGGCTGAAGGTGACGGCTAGTGGCGTTCTGTTATTTTCTTTGTTAGGCCTGTCCTGTAGTAGGTGACTTCTGGGAACTCTTCTGGCTCTATCAATCTGTTTCTTCACTTCCGCAGGTGGGTATTGTAGTTGTAAGAATGCTTGATAGAGATCTTGTAGGTGTTTGGCTCTGTCTGAGGGGTTGGAGCAAATGCGGTTGTATCGCAGAGCTTGACTCTGACCACACCACACGATCCATCATCTACAGCCAAGCTCTGCAATACAACCGCTCGTTCACCTGCACATCCACCAATGTGATATATGCCAACATGTGCCAGCAATGCCCCTCTGCCATGTACATTGGTCAAACTGGACAGTCTCTACGTAAAAGAATAAATGGACACAAATCAGATGTCAAGAATTATAACATTCATAAACCAGTCGGAGAACACTTCAATCTCTCTGGTCACTCCATCTCAGACCTAAAGGTCGCAATATTAAAACAAAAAACTTCAAATCCAGACTCCAGCGAGAAACTGTTGAATTAGAATTCATTTGCAAATTGGATACAATTAACTTCGGCTTGAATAGAGACTGGGAGTGGCTAAGTCATTATGCAAGGTAACCTATTTCCCCTTGTTTTTTCCTACTCCCCCCCCCCCCCCCGACGTTCGTGTTAAACCCTGGATTTGTGCTGGAAATGGCCCACCTTGATTATCATACACATTGTAAGGAGAGTGGTCACTTTAGATAAGCTATTACCAGCAGGAGAGTGGGGTGGGAGGAGGTATTTTTTCATGCTTTGTGTGTATATAAAAAGATCTTCTACACTTTACACAGTATGCATCCGATGAAGTGAGCTGTAGCTCACGAAAGCTTATGCTCAAATAAATCGGTTAGTCTCTAAGGTGCCACAAGTACTCCTTTTCTCTATGGCATGTCACTTAATCTCTCTGTCCTTCAGTTCCCCATCAGTAGAATGTGGATAATAAATGCTTTCTATCTCCTACCCTTTGTCTTTCATGTCTATTTAGTTTGCAAGCTCTTAAGGGCAGGGACTGTCACTTACTATATTTGTACAGTGCCACGTGCAATGAAGTTAGATCTTGTTTAGGGCTTCTAAGTCCTACTGAGATTATATTAATAATAATGGGAAAGATCAGGGAATATTGAAAATACTACATTAAATTTAATAGCCACAACCAAAAATCATGCAAACTAAGATTTTTTGGGGGGGTGTGTGTGAAGTGAACTGAGCTGAAGACTAACATATTTATCGAAGTCATCAAATATCTCACAGGCGGTAGCTATTTTTCCTTACTACGAACCTGTGCTTCAATTAGACTGATCCCATCCAAAGTTAGGCATCAGTCCTACAATGGTGCAGTGCACAGATGGACTAATGAAGTCTGGAAGAATCTCGCGGACTTCAATGGGGCTGTACACTGGTGCAGCAGTATGCCTATGCTTCTTTGACTAAAAGAACTCTTTTGCACTGTGTTCACCTGTTAACACAATTACTCGTTTCAGTTTTGCATATCAATTTTAAATAGCTGGAAGCATACTGGAGAGGAAGCATGCTGCACAGGCAGCTGTGGCATGCACAATTCAAGCACTTGAAAACAATAACAAGCAAAACCCTTCCAGGTTCAGAGGAATCTTACAAATCTTTTATTCAAAGCTTTTTGTCCCTCTTCTCAAATCTACCTGTTCAAATAAAGCTGGGGACATCTGAAGTCTGACTGTTTCCCTGCAGTTAGTTTAAACTTTTTTCATGCAGTCATATTCCCACTGATGTCCAGTGCTAGCAATCTGACATGTCTTAGTTGAGAAAGGTTGTTTCACATCAATGACATTGTCCCTTTAAGGGACCATTTTTCACAGACTTGAGCCTCCTCTAGGAATTCTGTTTTTAGCAGATAAGAACATCATTTTCATCATAATGTTTTACAGATTTTCACAGCTTGTTTTTGTTGACTAAATCTATAAAAACAAGGAGCAGGTAGGAGTGAACTGTGCTGGGTTTGTCACATCTAACTTGTTTCCTCCTAATCTTGGTGCTGAGATAAAGAAGACTAGAAGCATGATTAGATATCAGAACTGTATTCCTAACACAGTTAGATCTGAGAATCATCATAATAAGTGGATAGGTTTTATCTCCTTTCATTCCAGAACTATATTACAAAACCTAGTATGGTGCAGGTGCATTTTGAATACTTCCCTCTCGTTCCCCCAAACACCCTCCATTATTCTCTCTGGTACAGGAAAGGAATGGTAAACTGCCACATTTTTACCTTGTAATTTTTTCCCTGTTACTTTATTGCCTGATTTTCATTCTTCTCCACTCTGAGCTGCTGCTTCTTCTTCTTTTTTTTTTTTTTCGGATTTACAGTGACTTTCAAGTTAGACTTTAATTTTAAGATGCAGACATCCCAGCTAAAATATGGGTCTGAGGTACTGATGATAACTTGTTTTACTTCCTACCATGTACCTCACAATTTATATTGTCCTGACATAGCACTTTTACACTTATCTTCCTTCGTGTTTGGCACTGTTGTTCTAGTTTAGTAGTGTTAAGGAAGCCACCTGCTATGCCAGCAATATGGTACTGCATTTTGAATCTCTGAGAAATAGACTATCCCATATCCCTAGAATTACAGTGGAACAAAGGGTTTTGTTTGTTATGTATTATGATGATGATTATTATTTTCCATTGAATCTGGAGCATATAAAAGTGCTCTGGGATACAGTGTCCTTCATCTCCTCACTAGTACTGAAAACGATCATGTGGGACCAGCAATGACTAGAAAGATCCAGCTGTGATGATTGGCCTTGTGGTTTGGTAAGCAGCACTCTGAGACTTAGGTTCAGGCCCATGGTGTGTTGCAAGAGTGATAAGCTGGGGCTCCAAGGGAAAGAGGAAAAAGACGTGGATGTTCATTACTTGACCTGCTTGACCTACTTGCAGCGAAAGATATATTCAGTGAATATAACCCTTTCATCTCTTTAAGAACAGACTGTGACTTTTGCACTAAGTAGCATCTGTGCTGAGGCTATCCCTAAGAACTAGGGAGGCATAAGAGGTTCTTTCTTCCCATTCTTTTGTGCCAAACACAGCTCTGGTTCAGGTGAAACTAGACATTAAACTAGTGATGATGAGAGGTAAATGAACTCTTCAGTTTACAGTATAAAAGGTTTCATTGTCCTTTCTCAAAGAAGCATTACTTCTAAAAGAAAACACTTTTCACACTGAAAAGCCAAAGGACGGTTTGAGTCTTATCACCTCCATTTCTGGTACGAGCACTTTGGCAACATTCAAGGAACATCTAACAACTGAATCTTGGCTCCCCTGTATTAAAACAGACAAAGAATCCAAACTAAACATTAAACCAAAACAACCAAACCCTGTATCCAAACACCCATAAACCTTAGAGCAACATTTGCCAAAGTGTAGGACGTGCCACTCTGTGAGGAAGTGAAAGTATATCAAAGGGATCATGGAAGATGCATACACTAAGATGGGCAGGCATTTAGAAACAGCTGGTGGTACTATTGGTTGCTCACTAGTAATTTCTCTGCAATAATAAACCCAAACGCTGCAGCTTAGATAGTACTATATAATATTGTGCATCATTACTGAAGAGAACTATGTATCTTTTGTAAATCAGCCCTGTGCTGAATTAATATTATTGACACAGGTTGAGCAAATGATGGGAACAAGTTGGAGAGCAGCAGCAATTGTAATGCTGTCAAAGGTGAATGCAGCACCACTTCTTGCATTACTAAGTTATTTAGCATTCAGAATTTACTGAGGAATCTTTTGTCACATCATCCATCACAGATCGGCACTAGAGAGATAGAAGATACGAAAATTAAAAACCTGTTTATTACCGTAAACAAAAGAGCATGAACAACATCCATCAAAGACAGACAGAGATGGAAGATAAACAAGAGTTGGCTAGAGCCAACTCATCTGTGCTTATTTTTTAAAACTATTAATTAAAATGTTCTAGATTCAGATTAACTTTCTTTTGCTCAATATTATTTAATTTGCCTTGAAATGGAATGGCAAACACTTTGATAAATTAATTGTAAGGGTCCCTGGTTTCACTCACTTCTTTTTAAATACCTTTGCATCCTTTGCTAAGTGTAATTTTGTAACTTCTTTCTCCTATACTTCTTCATGAATTGCAACAGATGCCACGGACACACCCTACAGTGGCAATTAAGAAAGGGAGTGTTTTTCTTCTTTTTTGCTGGAAACACAAGAGGTATTACTGGAGGAAGGATAAAGGATAAAGGCTTGATCCAAAAGTCATGGATGTCACTTGAAGTCTTTCTATTGACTTCTATCAAGCCCTAGGGAAGCCCTGTGCATTCCTATGGTTTTACTGAGGAATGAGCAAAACAATTTGCTTTTGCTAAGAACCAGTCTGAAACTCAGTCATGTTCCCAATCAGACTAAACCTTTTTAGAGACAGATTATGTAATGCTAGCATCTCCCAGAGCCACCTATCCTTGTTGGTAAAATTGCAAGATTCAACATCTATGACGGACTTGCTACTGGGCCCAAAGTGCTACACAGTGTAAAGACTGTGCTCTGACACACAATGCACAGTGGGAAACTTCTAACATGGAAAACGAAAGTATGTGAGAAACATAAATTCAAAGAATGTAGCCAAGAGGCAGCTACAGTTGCTCTACGTAGCAAGTATATAGGGTGACCAGACAGCAACTGCGAAAAATCAGGACAGGGGGTAGGGCGTAATAGGAGCCTATATAAGAAAAAGATCCCAAAATTGGGACTGTCCCTAGAAAATCAGGACTTCTGGTCACCCTACAAGTATATCAATAAGAACAAAGAGAATGCAGAAGGGTCCATTGGTGCTACAGGGTGAAGATGAAAGTTGGAAAGAGTTCTATGAGCCTGTCAAGGACAAAAACAATGGGAAGGATGAAGGTCGTGATGTTCAGGATTCTATCTGGGGAGGTTTAAATAGAGGGAGGTCATTAGGTTGTCAGAAGGTTGTCACATATAGAAATAAGAGGAAGAGAGAGGGAACACAGCACGGGTGAAGAGTAAAATGCAACATCATCGGATAACAGAAAAATATTCAGAATGTCCACACAAGGGTAATGGTATGGTACTGCTAAAGTACCTATCTAAAACAGGTATCTAAGAAACACGATAGCAGATGATATTCATTGTCGTCAAGTGCAAAGTATTATACCTCGGAAGGGTGAAAAATAAGCTACTCCTAAAAATAGATAGTCTAAGAATTATGGTATGTCTCCACAGCAGCTGATAGTGTGCTGCCCAGCACTGGTGCAGACGTGCCCTAGGGCTGGTCAAGCTAGTGCACTGAGAATAGCAGTGTGGCTGGGATAGCACAGGCAGCATCTTGGGCTGGCCACCAAGCACAGATCTGCCCGACCCCCTGGCTATGTACTCAGATGGATACCCTGAGCTGCAGCCCAGGGTGCTATTGCCGCACTGCTATTTTTCACATGCTAGGTCAAGGAGAGCTAGTGCATATCTCTCTACCCAGGCTGGAAAGCACGGTCCCAGCTGCTGTGGAGACATACCTTTAGTTTCCAACCTGGTAGAAAGAGAGAGCCATGCATCAGTGTGTACAGCTGCTTACTGCACAGAAGTGGTGAAAAAAGCACATAACATTTCTACTGCATTAGGAAGGGATAGATAATAATATGAGAAAAGGATAAGACCCTTCTCATTTTGTGAGTACTGGGCCTGATTCATAATTGCATTGTTCCAGTTTCATGCCAGTGTAATTCCACTAAAATCCGACACTCGTGTAGTGTCCAGTCAACCAGTGCACAGTATTTTGTTTGCAGAGTTCATTTCTCAACAGAAGCATGTTGACTTGGCTGCTGGCAGAGTATTCTCTACAACAACCTCTCCCCTTTGAAATTCTCTGCCCCGCCCCCTGACCTTCCAGGCACACTACAAAGCATGTATGTGGTGAGGAGCTTTAGGAACCCTGTTGCCCGGCTAGGTCCTGCGTCCACAGTAGCATCCACAGTCACAGCATGAAAGATTAGGAAGTGAAGCTCCCTGACATGGCGATAAAAATATATAGGTGGTACAGCCATCAAGCTTGATGTTTCCTTTTCTGAGGGGTAGAGTCACAGACTCCACCCCATCCTTGAGAGCTGCTTAACTCTTGTTGGATGTCACATACATCACTGTTTCTTTTTGCCCTTTCTTTCCTGCTCCCTGTATAGGCTACTCCTGCATAACAGACTAGTTAGAGAGCTGATCGGTTCTGAAATATTGGATCCTATGTCCCCCATTTTTTTAAGTCCATACATACCAGAAAGGGAAGGCCCAAGTTTTTCTTACATTTAATCTCTGAATCCAAAACAATGAATGCAGACTGCACTGTATCCCCCAAATACTGATGAAAAATTGACATCCTTTAGTTTTCTATAAAACTTTTTATCTAAGTTGTTCCATTGAGCTTACAGCATTGCTAACGTCAGTACCAAACCCAGAAAGAGAGAGACTGAGTTAGGAAAGCTCCCTTTCTGTCATGAAACAACTAAAGAAAGAGAGAACCTTTCGGTTTCTTTTCAAATGGGACATAGTTTTCACACGTATCACAGTTTTATTTTGTTTGTGTCTCTCTAGACTGTCAAAAACTGAACACTTGGGGATCAGTGCTTAGGGCTTATCTTCACTTTAGCTCAAGTGTTGGCCCCAGCCCCAATTCCTATCCACATTTGCATATCTGTAGCTTGAGTTACTCGAGCTAGCCAGCCTATTAGAAGGTATGGATTAAAGCATGAGTGCTGCTGATGCTGCAGCTAGCAATACAGTGGGGACTCAGCTACTCTGTGGTGCTAATCTAATCACTCTGTGCACTTTGATTGTTGTTTGTAGGGTTGTCAACTTTGGTTGAATGAATTCCTGGAGGTTTCATCACATGACATTATCTTTAATCGAAGATTAATTTTTAATTTCCGGAGACTCCAGGACAATCCTGGAGAGTTGGTAACCCTAGTTGTTTGACCAATCTCTCTTGAGCTAGGCTAACTCACAAACAGTTAACTTGAGTGTAGGTAACACGAGTTCACATTACAGTGAAGACAAGCCTCTGGTTGCAGCTGAGGTCTGCTTTGTGCAATTGAAGAGAAGGAGCAAAGATGTCTATCCATCTCTAGGAAAAAGAGAGAGAGAATAGTTCCTATTCTAAACCCATTTAATCCTTGGTCCCTTTGATGAAGCTGCCAAAGTGTGCTTGTTTTGAAGGTGGCTTTGCTGATGAGAACCTTGTCTCCCAGGAAATGTACTGTCACCATGATCTAATTTTTTATATCCTACTAAACAGCCACCGGATTTAAGCAAATTTCAGATCATGTCTACCTGAGTCAAATACAAACCAAAGTCCTACCGATAAAAACCTTTCCATCAAGTAAAGCCTACTCAGCCCATTGTTATCAATCAATGGAATAAAATAAAATCCATTTTCAAAATACACCCAACCCTGCATTTCTTTCACAGTTTAAGTAACAAGCTAATTAGGTCCCAATCCTGCAAACACTTGTGCATATGCCTGATTAAAATAAGACTGCTCATGATTGAAAGGTTAAACACATGTAAGCATTTACAGGAGCAGTGTCTTATTTGGGGGAAAAAATTACTCTGAAATACAGCTATAATCCTATTTTAATATACAGTATATTAGGGATATTCTCTCGCACTCTCCTCTCTCTTTTACCACCAGGGTGGTGCACAGAGAACAGAAACTGGCTGCATCTCCCTAAATGGAGATTCCCTTTGCACACTGCAGTGCTCAGTCAGCATGCACGCAACCAGCACCAGCACCACCCTTAACTGCACCCCCGGTGCGGGTAGCATAAAGGGGGTGTAACCAAAGTGTGCTGCGGGTGACTGCTACCAACTGGCAAAGCTTAGGGCAGTGCCCAGGCTGCTCAAAGTCCAAAGAGACCACTGTTGGCATAGAACCAGCCATGGAATCTGGGAACTTCAACTGTTGTTCTGGTTATCATCCCTCTCTGCTGCACCCAGTTGAAATGGAAAGTCTGCAGACAGTAGGAGCAGAAAATCTAGACCTATGTGTTTTTGAGCACATATCAATACCCCTTATATCAAGCTCAAGTAGAACATGATTTGGGTTTATTATTAATCTGTGTATGTATTAAATAGTGTAAAATATGTGTCCATGTGGATACAGATGGGGGAAAAAAACATTTTCCTGCTTTGAAATATTACTATGTTATGAATTGTTTGAAGAGAACATATGAGCTCTGTCAGCATGGCTAAAAACATGTCATCAAGTCCCAAGAGATGGGTTCAAATCTAGTTTTCCAATGTATGAATATCACTGATAAAACTTAATATGCATTGGTGAAAGAATTCAGCAAGTTGGGAACATTTTCTAATTTTATACAGTAGGAACAAATAGAGAACTGGAACAGAACTGGTTCATACAAAGTGTAATAAATCCATAGAGTAAGATACAAGTACATGTGAATAAAGGAAAGCGTATAAATGAGTTCAAGAGACTCCTAGCATAGAATTATTTCTAAACAAGGAAGTGATTGATGGATATGATGAAAAGGTGAGAAGTTGAACCATGGGAATAAGGTAAACCATAAAAAAGTATGCATGCTGAGCTTAATGGGCATTTTATACTTCAAAAATGTCTTATGTTCACTAGCCTCTGATAGAATTTATCAGTTTAGTTTGATCTTACTGCAGGGTGCTCTGTAGCAGATTTTTGCCACTGTTGCCCATTGCTTCAGTAATACCTACTAGCTGAAAAGTGCATTGGGGTCTTTATTTCCCATAAAAGATGGTACCTTATCCTGTGGATTGTATATTATGTTTAAACAAGAGTTTCAGCCTTAAAGAAAACATATGTCCCAGTTTTTACTGGGAGACTCATGGATCTTCATCTGAAATTCCAAAAATATTTATATGCAGGATGCCTAAAGTGTCCTGGCTGACATTTCATCAGTCAAGATATAAAGAGTTTTATAACGACAAAATGTCTGTGCAAGTCATATTGCTATCTTGATACAAAGTGCCTTGTACAGCCTTGTTTCACTGTCACTATGTATTGAGTGTGTGTTTTGTTCTAACCATAATATGAGGATGAAGCTTGTCAGGTTTTATATGAGGTTTATGCGTTGGCAAACCAGTCTAGCTAATGCAAAAACTTGTTCAAGACTTCCGCTCTGGCCCCTTGAGGTGCTTGAGGAGTGTGAATGCAGGGAGTGGGCACTTGTGCTCTCTCTGTCTCTCCTTGTCTTCCCTCTTTGAGGGCCGCAGGGGAAAGGCACACAGCTCACCCTTTCTTCATTTCTTCTCCACTGATCCAGGTGCAGCTTTTCCATCCCAATTGGAGCCAACCAGAAAGTTGAGTGCTTGAGTATCTTGTAACCTTTAACCATGTTGCCAATAAAACTCTGGGCATTTGCTTTTGAAAATACGGTCCTCTTACTGAGCCTACTGTCATTTAATTACGGTGAGTTTTAGTGTTGATTTCAGTGAGGGTCAGAGCAGGCCCAGAAGAACAAACATATTAGTCAGATCCAGTTATATAGACTGAATTGTCTGGTTGCCATTTTTTTGTATTTCATTTGAGAGTTTTCATGCTCACTTAACCCTCTGGGCTTCTTGGCCCTTTAAGTTAAGGGAGTTGTTCACAGAGGCCAAAGTTACAATCAAGAGGGACACTTGGCAAACAAAGGCAGGAAACGCTGTCAGCCTGTCTCTCTAGTCTGTCACAGTTTCACTAAATATTTCAGTGCCAGTTGTACCAGTTCAGCACAGTCACTGTGTAAAAGGATGGGAAAAGCTCACAAGGCTTATTTTGAGTCGGCATCCCAACATGTAAGGGTCATTTATCTGAGCAGCTCAACCTATTTGATCTGAATATCAGAGCTTCAGAAAGGAAACAGAATGCTCTTTATTCTGTCTGTCTAGAACAGCGGGAGAAAAACTTCGCTCTCAGCACATGCATGAACTTCCTAGGTTTCAGAGTAACAGCCGTGTTAGTCTCTATTCGCAAAAAGAAAAGGAGTACTTGTGGCACCTTAGAGTCTACCAATTTATTTCAGCATAAGCTTTCGTGAGCTACAGCTCACTTCATCGGATGCATACTGTGGAAAGTGTAGAAGATCTTTTTATATACACACAAAGCATGAAAAAATACCTCCTCCCACCCCACTCTCCTGCTGGTAATAGCTTATCTAAAGTGATCACTCTCCTTACAATGTGTATGATAATCAAGTTGGGCCATTTCCAGCACAAATCCAGGTTTTCTCACCCCCCTGCCACCCACACAAACCCACTCTCCTGCTGGTAATAGCTTATCTAAAGTGATCACTCTCCTTACAATGTGTATGATAATCAAGGTGGGCCATTTCCAGCACAAATCCAGGGTTTAACACGAACGTCTGGGGGGGGGAAGGGGGTAGGAAACAACAAGGGGAAATAGGTTACCTTGCATAATGACTTAGCCACTCCCAGTCTCTATTCAAGCCGAAGTTAATTGTATCCAATTCGCAAATGAATTCCAATTCAACAGTTTCTTGCTGGAGTCTGGATTTGAAGTTTTTTTGTTTTAATATTGCGACCTTTAGGTCTGAGATGGAGTGACCAGAGAGATTGAAATGTTCTCCGACTGGTTTATGAATGTTATAATTCTTGACATCTGATTTGTGTCCATCTATTCTTTTATGTAGAGACTGTCCAGTTTGACCAATGTACATGGCAGAGGGGCATTGCTGGCACATGTTGGCATATATCACATTGGTGGATGTGCAGGTGAACGAGCCACTGATAGTGTGGCTGATGTTATTAGGCCCTGTGATGGTGTCCCCTGAATAGATATGTGGGCACAGTTGGCAACGGGCTTTGTTGCAAGGATAGGTTCCTGGGTTAGTGGTTCTGTTGTATGGTATGTGGTTGCTGGTGAGTATTTGCTTCAGGTTGGGGGGCTGTCTGTAGGCAAGGACTGGCCTGTCTCCCAAGATTTGTGAGAGTGTTGGGTCATCCTTCAGGATAGGTTGTAGATCCTTAATAATGTGTTGGAGGGGTTTTAGTTGGGGGCTGAAGGTGACGGCTAGTGGCGTTCTCTTATTTTCTTTGTTAGGCCTGTCCTGTAGTAGGTGACTTCTGGGAACTCTTCTGGCTCTATCAATCTGTTTCTTCACTTCCGCAGGTGGGTATTGTAGTTGTAAGAATGCTTGATAAAGATCTTGTAGGTGTTTGTCTCTGTCTGAGGGGTTGGAGCCAATGCGGTTGTATCGCAGAGCTTGGCTGTAGACGATGGATCGTGTGGTGTGGTCAGGGTGAAAGCTGGAGGCATGTAGGTAGGAATAGCGGTCAGTAGGTTTCCGGTATAGGGTGGTGTTTACGTGACCATTGTTTATTAGCACTGTAGCCATTTACAACACATACTTTGCTTCTCTACAAAAGAAAAAGGACACTAAACTTTCTAAACTACTACATGCCACAAGGAGCCACAGCAACGGTTCCCTCAACCCACCCAGCAATATTGTTAACCTATCCAACTATACTCTCAGCCCAGCAGAAGCAGCTGTCCTATCTCGGGGCCTCTCCTTCTGCCCCTCCATGCCCACGAACATGATACAGTTCTGTGGTGACCTAGCATCCTATTTTCGACGTCTCCAACTCAAGGAATATTTCCAACATACCTCTGAACAACATAATGATCCACAGAGACCTCCCTACCAACTCTACAAAAAGAAGGATTCTAGGTGGACTCCTCCTGAAACAGCAGACTGGACTTCTACATAGAGTGCTTCCGCCGACGTGCACGGGCTGAAATTGTGGATAAGCAGCATCACTTGCCCCATAACCTCAGCCGTGCGGAACACAATGCCATCCACAGCCTCAGAAACAACTCTGACATCATAATCAAAAAGGCTGACAAAGGAGGTGCTCTTCTCATCATGAATAGGTCGGAATATGAACAAGAGGCTGCTCGGGAGCTCTCCAACACCACTTTCTGCAAGCCATTACCCTCTGATCCCACTAAGAGTTACCAAAAGAAACTACAGCATTTGCTCAAGAAACTCCCTGAAAAAGCACAAGATCAAATCTGCACAGACACACCCCTGGAACCGCGACCTGGGATATTCTGTCTACTACCCAAAATCCATAAACCTGGAAATCCTGGGTGCCCCATCATCTCAGGCATTGGCAGCAATCCTGACAGCAGGATTGTCTGGCTATGTAGACTCCCTCCTCAGGCCCTACGCTACCAGCACTCCCAGCTACCTTCAAGACACCACTGACTTCCTGAGGAAACTACAATCCATCGGTGATCTTCCTGATAACACCATCCTGGCCACTATGGATGTAGAAGCCCTCTACACCAACATTCCACACAAAGATGGACTACAAGCCGTCATGAACACTATCCCCGATAATGTCACGGCTAACCTGGTGGCTGAACTTTGTGACTTTGTCCTTACCCATAACTATTTTACATTTGGGGACAATGTATACCTTCAGATCAGCGGCACTGCTGTGGGTACCGACATGGCCCCACAGTATGCCAAAATTTTTATGGCTGACTTAGAACAACGCTTCCTCAGCTCTCGTCCCCTAACGCACCTACTCTACTTGCGCTATATTGATGACATCTTCATCATCTGGACCCATGGAAAAGAAGCCCTTGAGGAATTCCACCGTGATTTCAACAATTTCCATCCCACCATCAACCTCAGCCTGGTCCAGTCCACACAAGAGATCCACTTCCTGGACACTACAGTGCTAATAAACGATGGTCACATAAATACCACCCTATACCGGAAACCTACTGACCGCTATTCCTACCTACATGCCTCCAGCTTTCACCCTGACCACACCACACGATCCATCGTCTACAGCCAAGCTCTGCGATACAACCGCATTGGCTCCAACCCCTCAGACAGAGCCAAACACCTACAAGATCTCTATTAAGCATTCTTACAACTACAATACCCACCTGCGGAAGTGAAGAAACAGATTGATAGTGCCAGAAGAATTCCCAGAAGTCACCTACTACAGGACAGGCCTAACAAAGAAAATAACAGAACGCCACTAGTCGTCACCTTCAGCCCCCAACTAAAACCCCTCCAACACATTATTAAGGATCTACAACCTATCCTGAAGGATGACCCAACACTCTCACAAATCTTGGGAGACAGGCCAGTCCTTGCCTACAGACAGCCCCCCAACCTGAAGCAAATACTCACCAGCAACCACATACCACACAACAGAACCACTAACCCAGGAACCTATCCTTGCAACAAAGCCCGTTGCCAACTGTGCCCACATATCTATTCAGGGGACACCATCACAGGGCCTAATAACATCAGCCACACTATCAGAGGCTCGTTCACCTGCACATCCACCAATGTGATATATGCCATCATGTGCCAGCAATGCCCCTCTGCCACGTACATTGGTCAAACTGGACAGTCTCTACGTAAAAGAGTAAATGACACAAATCAGATGTCAAGAATTATAACATTCATAAACCAATCAGAGAACACTTCAATCTCTCTGGTCACACGATTACAGACATGAAAGTTGCTATATTACAACAAAAAAACTTCAAATCCAGACTCCAGCGAGAAACTGTTGAATTGGAATTCATTTGCAAATTGGATACAATTAACTTCGGCTTGAATAGAGACTGGGAGTGGCTAAGTCATTATGCAAGGTAACCTATTTCCCCTTGTTTTTTCCTACCCCCTCCCTCCCCGACGTTCTTGTTAAACCCTGGATTTGTGCTGGAAATGGCCCAACTTGATTATCATACACATTGTAAGAAGAGTGATCACTTTAGATAAGCTATTACCAGCAGGAGAGTGGGGTGGGAGGAGGTATTTTTTCATGCTTTGTGTGTATATAAAAAGATCTTCTACACTTTCCACAGTATGCATCCGATGAAGTGAGCTGTAGCTCACGAAAGCTTCTGCTCAAATAAATTGGTTAGTCTCCAAGGTGCCACAAGTACTCCTTTTCTTTTTATGAACTTCCTAGGTGTTCAGTGGTCCGGCCCTGATCCAACAATGTATTTTAGCATGAGTTTACCTTTAAGCACATGCATAGTCTCATTGACTTCAATGGCACTATCTATTTGCTTCAAGTTAAACTCATGAGAGAATGCTTTGCTGAATCGGGGCCAGAGTACAGGATCGAGTCCTCTTTGTCTTTAGGATATTGACCTAATGCAAGAAGTTCAAAGATATGTGCATAATTTAATTAAAAGGTTTTCCACCCTCTCCTTAACAAGCCCAACTCCACAAAATGGTGCAGCTCTTGTCTGAGTTCTGAGTGAAGTCTTGTGTTAACACTTATTTAAACCATCTTGAATCACCTGAACAGCAGACTACTTTTGTTTCTTCTTCCAAAGGCTTCTCTGTTTTGTATAGCTAAAAAAATTAACTACAGTTCTACTCTTAGGTTTACCTCATGGCCTATTTCATTTACAAAAACATGAATTTATAATTCTTGAGAAACTTCTCAGCTATATTCAAAGTGAGGACATTAGAACTCCAGCAGCATCTTATCCAACCCTGGCTGGGACTCTTCTTTCTTATTTTGATCATCTGGTATTTTATGACTCATGAGACGGAGATTAAAGTTGGTGTTGTGAATAAAAATAATTTGCTAACGCACATTCTGCTTTCTGCAATATTCCGATAACAAAGCCTCGCTTAGTATGTAACAGATTCCACATACCTCCAATGCCGGGATCCTCATTAAATGAATGCATATTTTACAGATTGGACCAGCTGAGCCATTTTCATATGAATAGGTAGCTAATCAACGATAGAAAGCTCTTGAAGTATAGAAATGATTCTAGTAAGGAAATCCAGAGGAACAGGCAATGTTAAGTGTGTAACGGTATGACACTGCCTGCTGCGGTATATTGTGACATCGTGAAACTTGTGAACTTGAGTTGGGTATTCAAGGAGCAGAGACTCTTGATCTTCTTCTTCACTACAAATGTGAGGGAGCTTCTGGCAGAACATTCTCTGTAATGGCCTCCTACCTCCCACAAGGTCAGAAATAGACCCAATTTGTTGACTTTTCAGGCACATTGCTAAGACCAGCTCTTTGAATGGTCATCGGCAAAGGACTGAGGCAACTGAGAGTGGAATGTGTATCTTGTTGGAAAGTGTGTGTTGTTTTAAACTATATTAGTCATATGACTGGATCAAATCATGTTCAGTAGTACGGGAGAAAGAAGTGCTTCTGGTTTGGTCAAGTTTTACTTTCTATCTTTGCTATTTGTTATCTGCATGGCAAAGGAGCCCAGAGCCAATGGATTTGATATAAGACTAATCTGAATAAATAAAGACAGTATTTGTAAGTGGAAGATATGCAGATAATTGCAGTGCCAGATGCCGATGCTCTACCACACCTGAATTGTCAGATCTCTAGACTTCAGTCTTCAACCATCAATTTCACAGAGAATACCTTTTCAGACTCAAACTATAGCTATATTTAGCTATACATGCAATTGTTTTTGAAAGAAATCTTTATATATTTTTTTCATTTTCTTCTCTCCAGTGTTCTTGTCAAATTTCAATCCAAATTCCTAGTCTAAATATCAGCCAATCAGACATTCTATCTAACTGGCCTATTGCTACATTCCAAGTATTATTTACTTGATTATAAAGCCTGGTTTGATGGGATACAATCACTATTCTGTTCTCAATTACTCTTTGAATGTTGTATTACTCAGACACCCATTTAGATGATGTAAATGACCTAATAGGTTAGTATTCTACCATGGTGATAACTGAACTCAAATGTCAAAGCATACTTGTAAACAAAATCTGCCTTTTTGCTTAACTGAAATTATGATCCAAAAAGCATAGGAGTATTATCTATGGCAGTTGGTTGTTTCATATTTCTTTCACTTACATGACATAGCTATATGTCTCTAGACACATACGTGTTATATAGGGACATTTCAAGATTTTCTCTACAATACAGTGTAAAGGAAAACTGAAAATGAATGAACAAAATGACATTGAAATATAAAACACAGCAGATTGTTATTGTATTTTGGTTTTACCATAATGTGAACTGAAATATATTTTGATTGTGGGGGAAAGTTCTGAGTGAGGAAAATGTCTGTCTCTATTTGTTAGCTTGATCGTATTTAATTTACTTTTGTTTAAAGTCCTGTAAGTAACATTTCATTGTTCTATGACTAAAAATGTATATCTCTTATCTGGTCAGTCCTGTCCTCATTAAAATAATTCTTTGCAGATTATAACCTATAAGTACTTTTGAAACACTGAACCTGATTCTATTAGTTTAATATAAGATATGGATTTGGTTCTAAACTCAAATCTCTCTCTTTCTCTGTCTCCCACATGCATTTTTGAAATGGCACCAATTACTGTAAAATTTGAACACTTCCTAAAGAGTTGGAAGCCAAAAATGTACAATTAGCCAATGGTCTGATTTTCCTTCTCACTTACCCTGAGGTAGTCAGACTAATTTTTGGTTCTAAATTTTTCTGTTATTTTTTGTTTAGTTTTATTTCCTCCTTCTCTCTTCTCTCTTGTCTCCATTGCTTTATGCTCCTCTTCCTCTTAATTCTAATTCATGTGATCATAATCTTCAGTGGATGAGAAAGCCCTATCTCCCACTCCCCCAAGCTTCACCCTTGAGGTTGTTAATGTCTTAATTCCTGAGGAACAGGGCTGTTGAGAGAGAGATTATGGTCACCTACAGAGATGTGTTGTCTGAAATGCCCATGACCAGTTCTATGGAGTGTCCTGAAAATTAAGATCACAATTTTGAAATTGACATTATTTTCTGTGTCACATTGTCATGAGCAGATCACCAGAATGAGATTCTCTGAACTGCTAGAATTTTTGGGGGAGGGAGGCTGCTCCATTCTGGACTGACTGAGGCTTTTGTAAAGTTGAAGTGCACATTCCATTGGATAATATGGTGCAGTAATCAGCTTGGGGGTCAAAAAGTGTGGACCGCAGTGACAAAGCAATTATCTGAGAGGATGAGGCTCAGTCTTTTAACCAGTCTCATGTGGAATAAGGTGTTTTTCACAGCTGGAGGTAGTTGAGATTCCAGCAATTGTGAGAAGTCCGAAAGGGACTCCAAGGGAAAAGCAATTTGACAACTTGGTGACAGACTCTTGATCTGAGTGTCTGTTGTGGGGACAGTTTGGCAGTTTGACCATGTGCTTGATTGGTTGTTTGAAAAGTGTGAATTGGGAGTGCTTTGTTCCAGGTGAACCTTGAGTGGGCCTGACTGTTGTAAAAAGCCAGTCAGCTGCGAACAGCAGAGAGGCTAACAGAGGGAGTTTGCCTGGGAGTTCACCTGGGAGCCCACTGAGGCTTACATCTTGCTGGCTTCTCTGAGTAGTTACTACAACTCCTGAGGAAGCTCGTAGAAGGAAGGTAATATGGATGGGGAGTGTTCAGCTGTTGTGACCTGCACTGGATGTGCCATGTTTGTCTTTCTTCCACACGACAGAAGCGACTTTGTCTGTACAAAGTGCAAGCTGGTCTCCATATTGGAAGAGAAGGTTCAAGGTCTGGAGCAACAGGTATCGACCCTGCGTTGCATAAGAGAAACTGAAGATTTCCTGGACAGACGTCAGGATATGCTTCTATGGACACAACGTTCTGAAGATTCAGAGCAGGCTGTACTGCGGGGACAGGAGGACAGTGAAGAACTTTGGCGCATGTGACCTCCAGAAGAAGAAAGGGTAGTGTCCATGTACCAGCAACATAGATACAGGTAAGTAACCGTTTTCATGTTCTCTCCAGAGGTACTAATGCGGAGAGTGGACTAGATGATACATCTGAGGGAAGGGAACAGAGGGAGACTCCGCTGATTGGAAGTCATGAAATGCACTGTCCTAGGGTTGGGGGTTCCACAACCACCGCTCCCAAGAGAAGGAGACGGATAGTGGTGGTCGGGGACTCTCTCCTCAGGGGGACTGAGTCATCTATCTGCCGCCCCGACTGGGAAAACCGAGAAGTCTGCTGCTTGCCAGGAGCTAGGATTCACGATGTGACGGAGAGACTGCCGAGACTCATCAAGCCCTCAGATCGCTACCCCTTCCTGCTTCTCCACGTGGGCACCAAAGATATTGCCAAGAATGACCTTGAGCGGATCACTGCAGACTACGTGGCTCTGGGAAGAAGGATAAAGGAGTTTGAGGTGCAAGTGGTGTTCTCGTCCATCCTCCCCATGGAAGGAAAAGGTCTGGGTAGAGACCGTTGAATAGTGGAAGTCAACGAATGGCTACGCAGGTGGTGTCAGAGAGAAGGCTTTGGATTCTTTGACCATGGGATGGTGTTCCAAGAAGGAGGAGTGCTAGGCAGAGACGGGCTCCACCTAACGAAGAGAGGGAAAAGCATCTTCGCAAGCAGGCTGGCTAACCTAGTGAGGAGGGCTTTAAACTAGGTTCACCGGGGGAAGGAGACCAAAGCCCTGAGGTAAGTGGAGAAGTGGGATACTGGGAGGAAGCATGAGCAGGAGCGCGCGAGAGGGGAGGGACTATCAGCGAGTTATCTCAAGTGCCTATACACAAATGCAAGAAGCCTGGGAAACAAGCAGGGAGAACTGGAAGTCCTGGCACAGTCAAGGAATTATGATGTGATTGGAATAACAGAGACTTGGTGGGATAACTCACATGACTGGAGTACTGTCATGGATGGATATAAACTGTTCAGGAAGGACAGGCAGGGCAGAAAAGGTGGGGGAGTTGCATTGTATGTAAGGGAGCAGTATGAAACTGCAGAAAAAACGGAAAGTCTCTGAATTAAGTTTAGAAGTGTGAGCAACAAGGGTGATGTCGTGGTGGGAGTCTGCTATAGACCATCGGACCAGGGGGATGAGGTGGACGAGGCTTTCTTCCGGCAACCCATGGAAGTTACAAGATCGCAGGCCCTGGTTCTCATGGGAGACTTCAATCTCCCTGATATCTGCTGGGAGAGCAATACAGCGATGCACAGACAATCCAGGAAGCTTTTGGTAAGTGTAGGGGACAATTTCCTGGTGCAAGTGCTGGAGCAACCAACTAGGGGCAGAGCTCTTCTTGACCTGCTGCTCACAAACTGGGAAGAATTAGTAGGAGAAGCAAAAGTGGATGGGAACCTGGGAGGCAGTGACCATGAGATGGTCGAGTTCAAGATCCTGACACAGGGAAGAAAGTAGAGCAGCAGAATACAGACCCTGGACCTCAGAAAAGCAGACTTTGACTCCCTCAGGGAACTGATGGGGAGGATCCCCTGGGAGAATAACATGAGGGGGAAAGGAGTCCAGGAGAGCTGGCTGTATTTTAAAGAATCCTTACTGAGGTTACGGGGACAAACCATCCCAATGTATAGAAAGAATAGTAAATATGGCAGGCGATCAGCTTGGCTTCACAGTGAAATCCTTGCTGATCTTAAACACAAAAAAGAAGCTTACAAGAAGTGGAAGATTGGACAAATGACCAGGGAAGAGTAGAAAAATATTGCTCGGGCATGCAGGAGTGAAATCAGGAAGGCCAAATCACACTTGGAGTTGCAGCTAGCAAGAGATGTTAAGAGTAAAAAGAAGGGTTTCTTCAGGTATGTTAGCAACAAGAAGAAAGTCAAGGAAAGCGTGGGCCCCTTACTGAATGAAGGAGGCAACCTAGTGACAGAGGATGTGGAAAAAGCTAATGTACTCAATGCTTTTTTTGCCTCTGTCTTCACAAACAAGGTCAGCTCCCAGACTACTGCACTGGGCAGCACAGCATGGGGAGGAGGTGACCAGCCCCCTGTGGAGAAAGAAGTGGTTCGGGACTATTTAGAAAAGCTGGACGAGCACAAGTGCATGGGGCCGGATGCGCTGCATCCGAGAGTGCTAAAGGAGTTGGCGGATGTGATTGCAGAGCCATTGTCCATTATCTTTGAAAACTCATGGCGATCGGGGGAAGTTCCGGACGACTGGAAAAAGGCTAATGTAGTGCCCATCTTTAAAAAAGGGAAGTAGGAGGATCCTGGGAACTACAGGCCAGTCAGCCTCTCCTCAGTCCCTGGAAAAATCATGGAGCAGGTCCTCAAGGAATCAATTCTGAAGCACTTAGAGGAGATAAAAGTGATCAGGAATAGTCAGCATGGATTCACCAAGGGCAAGTCATGCCTGACTAATCTAATTGCCTTCTATGACGAGATAACTGGCTCTGTGGATGAGGGGAAAGCAGTGGATGTGTTGTTCCTTGACTTTAGCAAAGCTTTTGACACGGTCTCCCACAGTAATCTTGCCAGTAAGTTAAAGACGTATGGGATGGATGAATGGAATATAAGGTGGATAGAAAGCTGGCTAGATTGTCGGGCTCAACAGGTAGTGATCAATGGCTCCATGTCTAGTTGGCAGCCAGTATCAGGTGGAGTGCCCAAGGGTCGTCCTCGGGCCGGTTTTGTTCAATATCTTCATAAATGATCTGGAGGATGGTGTGGATTGCACCCTCAGCAAGTTTGCAGATGACACTAAACTGGGAGGAGAGGTAGATACGCTGGAGGGTAGGGATAGGATACAGAGGAACCTAGACAAATTAGAGGATTGGGCCAAAAGCAATCTGATGAGGTTCAACAAGGACAAGTGCAGATTCCTGCACTTAGGACGGAAGAATCCCATGCACCGCTACAGACTAGGGACCAAATGGCTAGGCAGCAGTTCTGCAGAAAAGGACTTAGGTTACAGTGGACGAGAAGCTGGATATGAGTCAACAGTGTGCCCTTGTTGCCAAGAAGGCCAATGGCATTTTGGGATGTATAAGTAGGGGCATTGCCAGCAGATTGAGGGACATGATCTTTCCCCTCTATTCGACATTAGTGAGGCCTCATCTGGAGTACTGTGTTCAGTTTTGGGCCCCACACTACAAGAAGGATGTGGAAAAATTGAAAAACATCCAGCGGAGGGCAACAAAAATGATTAGGGGACTGGAACACATGACTTATGAGGAGAGGCTGAGGGAACTGGAATTGTTTAGTCTGCGGAAGAGAAGAATGAGGGGGATTTGATAGCTGCTTTCAACTACCTGAAAAGGGGTTCCAAAAAGGATGGATCTAGACTGTTCTCAGTGGTAGCAGGTGACAGAACAAGGAGTAATGGTCTCAAGTTGCAGTGGGGGAGATTTAGGTTGGATATTAGGAAAAACTTTTTCACTAGGAGGGTGGTGAAACACTGAAATGCATTACCTAGGGAGGTGGTGGAATCTCCTTCCTTAGAAGTTTTTAAGGTCAGGCACGACAAAGCCGTGGCTGGGATGATTTAGCTGGGGATTGATCCTGCTTTGAGCAGGGGGTTGGACTGGATGACCTCCTGAGGTCCCTTCCAACCCTTATAGTCTATGATTCTATGATGTTAACATTCTGGTCTTCAAAACATTTTCCTCTCCCCATGCCAACATCATCCCTATGCCTTGCCTTACTGGGATTCATCTTCAGCCAACAGTGTTTTATTCAGAACTGCCAGGCACTGGTAATTATGGAATTCTGTGGAAATGATGGAAGTGAAGCACACAGGTCGGCATGAGTGTGTCAGTAGCAGCTGCCAGTGTCACCTTATAGAATCTGACTGACTGTCCACTTCTCAGGTCTTCAGATGGGCATGGTTTTTATCTGGCTCCATGGGGGTGAGCCATAAAAGGCAGAATCTTTTATTTCCTTGTTTTGTTTTGATCTCTGCTTTGAGGAGGTAGTGCTCTATCAGGAGAAGGGTTTGCTCCTACCTTTTCTGATGTCTGCTTCTAGGATAAGGATCCAGTCTTGAGTCTGATAGGCTATGTGAGTTGCACATAAAGTCACATGTTGGAAATCTATCAGTGGACTGAGGGGACAAGAAGATTTGGTCCACTATGTCTGAGGTGTTGCCAACATGGATATTAAAGTTTCCTTGGTCACTTGTCCTGTGGACACCATCAATGAGTCAGAAATGTTATCAAATCCTCTGCGAGGTCCTTGTTGTCTAGGGAATCTGTAAGCAGTATGTCTATGTTAGTATTATTGTGTCTTCTTAATATATCTTGTGTTACTGTGAACACAAGCTTAAGGAAGATCTGGAGTAATTCTTTGTTAGGATCCCTCAAAATGACCAACAGCAGATTGAGATTCTTTTACCTACCTCACTTCTGTTACATACAAGCACATGAAGCTGAACTGAGGAAGGAGTTTCTACCTTAAATGAAGGTCCATACTTTGGTGGGTTTCATTCACAAGATAAATATTATTGTGAGCATCTAATTAAAATATACTATAAAATATTTGCAACTTCAGTACTTTTCTTCAAGAGTGAGAGCAAATGGGAATAACAAAATGTGACAGGGCTGGGCCAGAGGGCTACAGGAGAGTAATAGAAGGCAGACATATTAGCCCCAGGTTAAGTAGGTCCCTTTTCCCTGGGTAAGGTAACAGGGAAGGTTCAGAACAATCAGGAACCTTCTGGAGACAATTAAGACAGACAGGCTGATTAGAACACCTGCACCCAATCAAGAAGCTGTTAGAATCAATTATGACAGGCTAATCAGGGCATCTGGGTTTAAAAAGAAGCTAACTTCAGTTTGTGGTGCGCGTGTGAGGAGCTGGGAGCAAAAGGCGCTAGGAGCTGAGAATGAGAACATGGACTATTGGAGGACTGATGAGTACAAGCATTATCAGACACAAGGAGGAAGGTCCTATGGTGAGAATAAAGAAGGTGTTGGGAGGAGGCCATGGGGAAGTAGCCCAGGGAGTTGTAGCTATCTCACGGCTGTTCCAGGAGGCACTCTAGACAGCTGCATTCCACAGGGCCCTGGGTTGGAACCCGGAGTAGAGGGTGGGCCCGGGTTCCCCCCAAACCTCCCAACTCCTGGTCAGACACAGGAGGAGTCGACCTGGACTTTGGGTTCAGAAAAACGGCCAAGCTGAGGGCTGCCGTGAAGCTCCAAGGTGAGCAAATCCACCAGTAAGCGCAAGACCCACCAAGGTAGAGGAGGAACTTTGTCACACAAAGTAACCTGAGAGGACTAAAAAAACCAAACCAAAACAAAAAGTCAACCCTTTTTAGAGAGCACAGGCTACTTGTACAAAATATGAGTTAAAAGCATACCACTTTAGGCTTTGTTCACACAACAGCAGAGACAAAAATGGTACTTGTTCATTCTTTTTTTGGGTGACTTTGCATACGGGATATGGTATGCACAAAGCAAATGTTCAAGCAGGGTTCATGGGCAAGAGAGAGACTTGCCCATAAAGTTCCCCTTAAAAGGTTATATTTAAAATATTTCTATAACTTTTTTATTACTTCATTGTTAAAACATCTGTATTAACCTAAGTAGAATGTTCAACCTATGCCATCCAGTTTAGCTTGGGTATCTTTATTGTTCACAAATTGTGTATTTAGTAACATAACATGAAATAAACTAAGCATATTGTTTTTATTATTTTTCTTTTGTATGCAAAAAATTAAACAGAGAGTCTGAATCACTCATACTGTCATCAAATGCATAGGATTCAGAACATTTGCATTGTATTCTACAGTGTTAAGGAAACATCTCCTATATAATAACTATCTGCTGCATTTATATTCCTTTAGCATATCTTTGTTATTTCTTGTCCTTTGTTTTTTTAATCCTTGTTAAATCTGAAATGGGAGTAATTAATTGCATGTTCCCCATGAGTCTACCACAACAACCTTGGGAATCAGAAAATAAATGGCCTACAATTTCCAAGCCATGTCATCAAAATTATTTTACTGCAATGTGATGTTCCTTGTGCCATTCTAATAAAGATCACCACATTTCACGCACATAAAACTATACTGACAATCAATCCTACACACTCTGGGTTTCCCTACCTGTTGTTCACTTTCTGTAATACCTTTGGACACCTACATTAACTTATTCTATGGTACATCAGCTGCTTGAATGCTTAAGCTTTTAAACAAATGAGCCAAATTTCCAAATAGAACCTTAATCAAGGGAAGGGCAAACCCTTTTGATTGTGATCATTGAAAGGAAATGGTGACTGGGTTTTTCAGCACCTGGCTTAGATCACCTTTTATAGAAATTTCAATGACTGCTTTGATAACATCCATCACTAGTTTTAGTTCTTCATCTGCTATTCAGGGATAATATTGAAGAGACCGTGGAGGGGCATAAGGGACAAAATAGAAATAGATTATATGTATTTTTGTCTTCCGACGTTGACACAATGGCCCCTATCCCTTGGTAAACAAATAATCTCTGACAAATGAAGAGGAAAGGAATGAGACTACTGCACTGGTGGAAAAAACAAACAAACAAAAAAACACATTCCAAATCTGACAGATTGCAAATCAGAGAGAGACTTTCTATGTTTTCTAGATCACTGACATAGTAGAGGCAAAAAGTAAGTGTCCCCTACACTTCTCTAAAGTCTAGACCACTAGAATTAATAATTCTAGTGAACGGCATAGTGACTCTAGACCAGTGATACTCAGACTGTGGCTCGCAAACTGCAAATGGCTCTTCAGTGCATCTTCTGTGGCTCTTTGCAGCATATAATAATTAAATCACATAATGTTTTAATATCAACCAGTCTAAGTTATTAACCAATCAGGATGCTTTTACTACGTTGTTAATAAATTATGTTATCAACTTCACTAAGTTATTAACTTATTTGCTGTGAATATAATATATACATAAAATATTATATTAATTATATTATATTATATTTAGGTAAACTAAATATTTCCCCTGCCATACTATTTAAATATGAATTAAATTAAATATGAATTAAATATGAATTAAAGAACTAAGTGAGTTCTTAAAAGTGTCCTGGTAAAGGGAAACTGAGGCAAGTGGTGGGCATAGTACTACATCTCCCTCTGGAAGGCAGAACACAGGCTGTTCTCAAACAAAGAGGGGTTATGCCCTTGCTAAATAAGCTAATACTTAATGTTAATGACTCTATTAATTACCACCCTGAACCTCCCTTTCTGGGGAATGTTACTGGACAGTCCATCATTGGGTAGCTTCATCTTCATGTGAATTATTCTAAATTTCTATGTACCTATCAGTTTCATGGTTTCAAATTTGGTTTTAAAAACTTCACTAATTTGGTCAAAGGTCAGATGTTCCTATTGACTTTAATAGCTCTGCCATTGGCCTATTTATACTTCTGATGACAAGATATTGCTAACTCAGCTGAGAGATCTGACAGGGATGTGATAGATTAGGAGTTGCTCCTCAGTGACTCTGTTCCTTTCTTTTTGTGATTGTACTGAGGAGAATGTAGCATTGCTAACCACATTTATGAGATTTTTAACAATAATGCATTTAGGGTTTTCTTTATTTGTCTGGCCATGTACCCTGAAGACCTGCCGGATGCTGTTCTACCACCTCTCTTCCTTTTCATGTGTAGGTAACGCTATAGGGGAGACTTTGTGTAATTTGGAATGTGAGTAGGCTTGATTCTCAGCTGGTGTGAATCAGGCCCAATGACTCTTAGCTCTTCCTCCACTTACTGTGACATCTGGATGATGCATTTTCCTTATTTTTCCAGTGCCTAAGAATGAGATGGCTAAGGTTTAGTCTGAATACTAATCAGCTGATCCTGGTCAGCAGAGGGAAAGCAATTAAAACCTTCCCCTTGCAACTAAAGATGTCTCTTCTAATGCAGAAATACAGACTTCACAAAATTATATTTCACGGCAAGCTTATGGTAATTGAGTTTTAGCAGCTGTAGCCTAACAATGCCTTTTCTTCAATGTGGAGGCAACATAGCACATTATTAAATACAGTGGATTTTTTTCGGATAGGGTTGTGGTATATAGACATCTGACTAGATGTTAAAAGTTTTCACAGACATAATACTGCAAATCAATAGTCACAATAGGGATGACAGCAACTCTTAAGTAATGTTAAAGCAAAAAATATATATTGTTATACCCAGGGTTCACCAAACGGTGCTGTTACACATAGTCTTACAAGTTCTTCTTAGTATGTGAGCCAGGATTTAATCTTGGAAGAAATAATATATTGTTGTTAGTGGTGGTGTTGTAGCTTTTCTTGGGAAGCTGTGGCAAGGAGCAAAGGATTCTGCTCTCTGTCTTAATCTCTTGAACTAGAGTCAGTTCTCCAGGTAGAGTTGGTCCCAGCAAACTGGGCATTAGTGGCTGGGCTAAGATGCCTGGAAAAAGAATTGCCTGTGTGCTGTTTGACGCCTCCTCTATTCCAAAAGTGGTGTATATTTGTAAATCAAGTTGTACTAAAAATATGCACAGAGCCAACATCACTGGAGCCTTGCAGGGCAATTTCTTATTGGAGAAGAAATTGGATATCTGCCACTGATCAGTGGAGAAGCAACAATATTTAAACTTGACATAAACATCATTTAATTTGTTGAAACCATCTTTAAGATACTTCATCTGAACTCACTGTTCACATTGTCATTGTTTAAAGTATGTTGTTTTATCACAGTTGACTATCCCTAATTTTAATAAAACAAACAAAATACATTGTCCAACTATGAGAGCTGATTTGAAAAAAAAAAGTTTGTCTTTTTGTATAAATATGTATGTAGCATTAGGTAAAATATATATTTAACACTTTCAAATCTGTTATATATTTGACAGGTCTCAATATTTGCTTTACAGCTGTTGTGGTATATTAACTAACTTTGTTTGTGTCCAAATTTTGAAAACACAGATTTACACAATGGAATAGCCACATGCACTCTTAAAGTAGAAAGTTCTAAGATATTGTAATACTTTGCATGAACCTTTCTTTATTTGTGGATCATTGACCTGGTCGACTGAAAAGGCAATGGGCTCTTACTGCTTATGGTCTGTCACATCAACCTGGTTGTGATGCATATGAACCAAGTGCTGTTCTGTGTACTGATGAATCAGGTGAAATGCTCAATTTAAGTCAATTTTTTGCCTGAGTAAGAGTGTAGGATTAAGCCTGACATCAGCAATGTATAGGATTACTAAAAGTTCAGGTGGGATCAACTGTGCAATTTTTATGTCCATAGGATGAGTAATTCTTTGTGCTATGGTAGCACCTGTTGGCTCCAACAGAGATCAGAGCCCCATTGTGCTAGGCACTGTACAAATACACAGCAGGACATGGCCAATGCTCTGAAGAACTTGCAGTATAAATAGGCAAGACACACAAAACATGAAGTGGAAACAGGAAATGACTTGTCCTAGATAACACAGCAGATCAGTAGCAGAACCAGGAATGGAACTGAGGTCCCTTGACTCCCAGTTCAGTTCCCTAGCCAACAGATCACACTGATTTTCACCCTTACTTGGGTGAACTTCATTATGTGAAGTAAGTGATCACCTTTTTTTACACATACAGGGTTAGTTTTGATTCTCCTTTAGGGGAAAAAAATATGGGGTTTTAGGCTGCAATATTCTTTCTAGAGTCAACAAACTCCCCAGGGCAGATATTGTCTTCCTGTCTGCATGTCCAATACTTAGAACAGCTGGGAGCAGATCCAGAAAGGATTATATACCAATAATAGCTGAATACAAGTACATGTTTGTGTTTGGTGGGTTGGTTTGTTTTGTTTTTTAATATTGAATCTGGCAACACAAAAAAACAACTAAACCTGATAAATGTTAGGACCAAATTGACTTCTGGTCTAAATTGGCTCAGCTCCTTTGACTTCATTAGAGTTTTCCCAACTTACACCAGCAAAAAAAAAAATTCCTTTGTGGTTTTTTTTTTTTAAGCAAAATCAAAACAAAACTACATTGAACAATGATCAAATTGGTATAACACTTCAACATTTGCCTTATTTTTTTCTCCTGTGCTGAGATCATAAAGACGTTTCAATGGGGCAATAACATTTTTAAAGAAATTGAAATTTCTGTGCTCTAATATAACAAGAAAACCACTTATAATGGAGATCATCTACATTGCAGCATATCATTGAGGACTGACCCTGCAATAAGCTCACTGATTTCTACCACACTATTGGTTACATAGGATTTTGGCCCTCTGAAGGTCTTACAGTGACCACCATGTGCATTAATTTCCATTTTTTCTTCATTTGGGATTTCCTCATGTGGCCTGTTCATTCCTTAAATTCACACTTATTATGAAGGTTTGCTATCTTGCATAATAGAAAGGAAGATATACTACATAATAAAATCTGACAAACATACAAATGACTGTACCATGTTTGTCTGGCTGGTTTGTTATACTCTGTATTTAGACACAAATAGTATCTAACAAAATTATTTAAAATCTTCCATTAGAGTCCAACACTCTATCCAGTGGCTGAATGTTTGACTCATCAGTAACTGCCTCTCCACCACATCAACCCAGACACGTAATTTGTATAAATATATCACTTTAGCATTGGGTCGAAACCTTTTGCCAGACAGCTGATGAGTAAGTGGAATTCTTTAGTGCCCATGACATGTCTTATGTGGAAAGGGTAGCTAGAAGATGCAAAAACAACCAAAAATCTGAGAAACAAGTTTAGAAAGTGCCTTTGCCACTATGCCCCATTTCCCCCTATTTCACAGAGGTGTTTCAAGGCTTAATTAATTGGGCTACATTCTGTGGTGGTGTAAGCTGGCACAGCTCCACTGACTTTGGAGTTGTACTAATTTACATCATCAGAGGATTTGGCCTGCTGTTTCTAAATTGCTTGGAGATCCTTAGATGAAAATCATTACTTCTGTATGTATCCATCTTTTAGCACCTGATCTGTAGTTATTCTGTCGATACCTGACCTCTTTTCAGAATACACTACAGAGTAGTGCAGTGGAGACATCCTCTATTTCAATAGGTATCTAAAGAAGAGTACATGGCTTTCCCTGCACGCTAACAAAAGGGAGTAAAGAGGCATATAAACAGCCTATGATGCAATGTATAAACCCTGCACCAGTGATGAAGGGGTTAAAAACCTGCTGCGGGCAAGGCTGGTCCTGCTTTTCCAGCCCAATCAATCATGTCAAGGGTGGAATAAGGATTTAGAAACATGAAGTTCCCAGCAGCTGCTGAGCAGTGGGCGGGGGGGAGGCCAGATGGCAGTGCTATAGCTCCCAAAGGGGATTCCTGGAAGCGTTTGGGCAACTACCCTCAATGAAGGCCCTCGGTATCATTCCTCTCTCCCTCCTCCTTCTTCCCTCCTCCATATACAGGGAAACAGTGACTCTGGTATACTGGTGGTAAAGATAAGTTGGGTAAGCCCCAAGACAAGCTGATTAGGTGGTTGGTGCCGTTTCCTTCTGCTCCTGTTGGAGTTAGACAATCTGAGAATTGAGTGGGTCTAGGAGAGTGGGAGGCAAAAGGCCCATTCTCATCAATCCAAAAAGATTTTTTAAACATTGTGTCATTGGGGCTCCTACTTAGGCAGATGGAGGCACCATAAGGACTTTTAAGCACCTCTCTGGTAGGAGGTGCCTGTCAGCAGCCTGAGAACTATGACAGAGCTGCATCAGTGGTAGTTACGGTTCAAGGTGGCAACTCCTTGCTCATCTGCATGGTAAGGGCAACAGACAAAGAGGGGCAGGCAAAGTGACTCCACAGTTTGGTGTTTTGGCCAGCATAGCTAAGACATGGAGGAGAAGCAACTTGCATCAGGGAAAGGGTTGTCATATTACATCTCCCTGGAGCAAGGACAAAAGTTGAGGGATTAACTAGGGACCAAACTGTGACTTTTACAACTCTGTGCTGCCCCTTATTCAGGGCTTGTGGTAACTCCATACTCTAGTCCTAAAAAAAACCACTGACCATCTAGGAAAACATTGAACAATATGGTCCATAGAAAGCATAGAAGTCCATAGAATATGGTCCTATGCCACAGTAGGTCAACTATTTCCAGCTTTCTCTTCCCTGTATTCTTCGTGATTAAGAAAATGGGCATTAAAACAGGAACTCTGTGTAGGATTTCATCTATACTTGCTCCTTAATCCCTATTTTTATTTCCCACTCCTCTTTGTGACATCATAATTGGTCAAGTGGAAACTAGTCTGTCACAAAGGGTTATAATTTTCGGTGGGAATTAAGCAGAAGGATAATAATGAAAGTAGGAATTGTGTCCTTACCTATACCAATGGGATTAATCCTGATGACTAAAGTGAACAAAGTTGGGCCCAGGATTTTTTTTTCCTGTTTCCATGAAATTGCAAAAATGAAAAGCTTGGAAAATATATGGTCAGTATGAAAATGAATTTTAAAAACATTTTCACTCAGTTCCTTGCTCCTGAATGAGAAAATGCCTCCTGTCAAACGTATACTTCCCTACTAATGGACACAGAAACATAAAACTGAATCCTTTAAAATTCTCTATTTTAATGTACCCTGACAGGTGCTGAGCACTTTCCACTCCCAATGAAATCAACAGGTCTGCTCTGATGTCCACTTAAATCAATGGAAAGGCTTCTTCAGTGAGTATTGGATCAGGCTCAGTGGGCTCAGTTCTTGAGTTGAGGTCAATTCCACTTTATACAAGACCCAAGGGAACAGCAGCCAACGTTATGACCTTCCCCTTTTCCCCAAAAGCCAGTTCAGCTACTGGCACAAGTCAGAGAAGGCCTATAGCCCATGATTCAATCCTTTGCTGCTTCTGATGTTGGTAATACCCCCCACCTCTACCTGCTATACATGCAGGCTTGGAAGGATTAGGGGATTTTATTGGTAAATATGAGTACATGTAGACATCACCACACACACAGACTGACAAATGTTTCCATTAATAATCAAAATGTATAGAGATAAAGGAAGAAAAATGCTGCTGGAGAACTTATTAGGTTGACATAATGATTTTTACTTTGCATCTTTTGATGTGTGATGTAGACAATTTTGTTTTAACTGTTATAAAGCTTTAACTTCTTGAATCATAACCTGTACTGTCATGACACTGCCATAATTTCCTGCAATGAAACAAATTAAATTGATAAAATTTAAAAAATGCTTAAAACCCATAAGTTTGCACAACTGAATTTAAACAGATAAAAAGAAGAGCTCCAACATTGGTATGTGTGTAAATTATAAACAAATAAAAACTGGATTCTGCCAAACCTATATATGCAGCATAGACATATGATACTGTTGCTACATTACACCACCATCAGGATTGGTGGACTATATATGCTGCTGACTCCTAAGCCGTCTTTTGAAGAGTTTGAAAATTAGATGCTGAAAAATTAAAGATGCCAAGATGCATAATTAAAAGATAGTGACTGACTGAGGTATTGAGGTGTGAAACGCTCTACTATTCATTTATCTTATTTAGTTACAAATATACTTTAATATAGCTCAATACAAGAGATGGGTTAGCTTGGTAGACCCAAAAACTCTTAAAATAAACATAGCCAGTCAGCTTGTGGTCCTAGAGAGAGATGAATTCAAATCAGTGATGGGGCAGAAATAGGGCAGAAATAAATAATAAAACAATGCTGGATCTTGAAACCAGGAGGCTACTGGGGTGGAATTCAAGGCATGACTTATGCAAGGGATAGGATGCATCAAGAAGAGGGAACTTAATAAATTGTTAAAGCTGCAGTGTGGCAGAATTGCAGGTAAAAGGTGAGGGGAAGAGCAGAGGGCATAAGAACTATATCGACAGAATGATGGAGACTTGGGAAATGATTCAATGAGCTACTGTGTGCCCTCAATTCCCACCTTAACCAGTTAACTATGCACAGCACCACATAGAAAACACTCAGTTCCCTGTAGCATTATGCCTTTGTTGATCAATATCCATGGCAGAAATGCCCCAAATAGGTGATCACATATGCCAGTGTTCTCTCCCATTGCTCTCTAAACTCAATTTCTATAAAAATCTATAGATTATTTGAATCATCACCTCCCCTAAATAATATATACAGCAGTATGATAGTGATGTAACAAGCCCTAGTAAACTTGTAGAGCAGGTAAAATTGTACCGCTTCCTATGCCTCTTCCAAAATCATAATGTCCTCCATTGAAAATATACAGCCTAAATGAATGTCTGGGAGGAGAATCTACTAACTTAAATTGCCCTCTGTTTTAGAGAGAACAAAAACAGATAAGCAAGTAAAATAATGAATTCCATACCTGGTCTCCCAGTAAAGTCAATTCTCCCGTTTGGAGGATTCCTTCTCTGTGTTTCAGTATCTCAGCATTAATTCACTTGTACACCATTCATCACTATCACAGATGGAAGCTATACTAGCATCTGTAGCAGCTGTAATGTGCTTTGGATGAAAGATCTCCCTGTTTCCTGATAACAATGGCAATTGTTCTCCAATCTCAGTATTCAGAGTTGGCCTTTAGTAGTTAGAAACAACATTCCCAGCTGTGCCGGGAATGAATTTTGCATAAAAACTGGCCAGGCGGCTAAAAACTCAGTGGTATTTATAGTCCATGAGGACCATACTTTTTGAATCTGAAACCAATATATGAGTGTATTGTGGTAGTCTTCCTCTTGCTTGACTGCTACTGTTGTATAGTCATGTAAATAGACTTCCATCAGAGATGAATCTGGCAATGAATGGCAGTGGCCTATTTCTGCTAGATATCTCGCACAATTTAAATTCCATGGGCCAGATCCTCAGCTAGTGTAAATCTGTGGCATCAAACAATTGTTCTCATATTTGTTTGTAGCCCCATTTTACAGTAGTTGATATGGTATAAGGTAGAAGAGACAGAAGGCAGATGACTGGCTCCTATTGATAGCTTACACTCTGTATCAATGAATGTTGTGTTTGCTGGAGTTTAGCTCTTATTAGCTGCTTTTTGTGATCATTTCTTCCCCTCTGCCCCTTAAGTGAGGTTAGTACTCATGAAAAGTGGCAGACTAACAGCTGTACAGATCCAATTCCTTCATTTGTCCTCAGGACAGAAAGCTTCCCATGCTACCTCACTGGTGGCCTTCTTTCTTAAACCACCCAGACTATCAAAACGACTGAGAGGGTATCTCCATTCAACTTTTGGCTTTTCTGTCAATAAGTCTACCATTTAATGCTAACAGGTGGTGACATTCGGTGGTGATTACTTATACAGCAACATAAGTGTTGATGAGGATTCACAGACAAGTTAAAGAAATGGTCCCTAACTGGAGGACCCAGGAATCCCATTGGATTCCTATACACTGCAAATCAACTCACATCAAGTAGGCATTCAGAATCCATCTGAGTGAAATGAATTTTGATGACTGAGTAGGATTAAGAACTGTAATCTAGCACTGAAAAGGCAACACTCCTTCTCTTTGTACATAAACATTTTATTTTTATTTTCAGATTGCATCTGTATTCATCAACTTCATTCCAATATTTGGAATATTTGGCCTAATACTGCTCTTACGTCACTGAGTTTTACATGGTATAATGCCTTTGGCTTCATTACTGACTTGTATTGATGTGAGAGGAGAATCAGGCCCCTTATCTCTAGGTCTAGAATGCTTTCTAAAATGTCTCTTTGTGATGGATATCAATATGATTTTCAATGTTTCCATCCAAATATTTCAATATCTGATCTTTTTCATTGATCAGAGATTAGAAAAACACATTTCTTTTCCTGTACATTGTACACCCTTTGTATCTAGAGTATTAGTTTATCCGTGTATTTGTTGTTCCATCAGCCCTTTCACCAAGTGGGGAAAAAAGTTAAGTTGGAACTTCTGGTTTTAATTTGAATGAAGGAAGATAGTTTGTCTCCAGCAGTTCTCACATGGGTTTAGGGGCTTTTTATAGTGACTAAAATGGGTGCAGATATTGTGAGCATCTGCTAAAAAAAAAAAAGATTTGATACTTCTTCTTTCTTAAAATATAAAAAATATGTCCTAGTAACTTGAGAGGGAGTTCAATATGGTCCACACACACGCACACACCCCACATTACATTTCTCTTACTGCGTTAGGATCACTGCCCGGGCTAACAGCTCTGGGAGGAAAAAAACATTGAGCGGTAATATTAGTTCAACCAACAGACTCAAAGCGTAGCTTCCTTTTTAAAAGTTACTGCTCTTGGCTAAGACCATCATCAGAAATAACAAAAGGTGAGCTGTGAAACAAGGGAAATTGTTTGTCAACCTGCCCACGTATCAGTTCTTATGTATCTTCCTTTCATCTCAAGACTATTTTATTCCTTAGGATATTGTATAGAATAGGTGACATATTATGCAGCCTTATATATTTGAGATGCAGGGTTTTTTTTTTTTTTACTTTGTACTTGTTTTATAGATTATAAACAAATGGTGAACACCATTTATCAAGTCATTTGCCAACCATTACTGCACAGTGGTATCTGAAATATTTATATTATGTTAGTGCTTTGAGGCACTAACCAGGATTAGGAACACACCATGCTAAATGCCGTATATACATATCAGAAGAGTCAGCCCCAGTTCCAAAGAATTTGACAATGACAGTGGGAAGAGAAACAGGGATAGAGTTTAACTGATCAAACTGGGAGTAGAAACCGGGCCTCCTGATTCCCAGTCCAGTGCCCTACCGGATCACACAATCAAAAAAAATCCACTGAGTTTAAAATATTCTTTATTCGATTTTGGCCTCTTTTAGGCACCTCTTTTTTTACTTGAATGAAATTAACTTGTAATTTTAACTTAGTTACTTAAGTACCCAAATTTGCAAAACTTGCACTCCCGTTAACATCACTGAGAGTTTTGCATGCAGGATCAAGCCCTAGGATTTTGGGTTTTTTTCTTATGGACAATAACAAAGCTCTCATCATGAAGGGTTTTGTTTTCTTTCCTGTTCACATTATGAAAGACAAGAATATTGAACTGAAGCACCAAGAGCAGAATTTGGCGTGTGGTGTTTTGAGGCAATGGACTAAATCCAGGGACTAAAAGTCAGTACTATGGGATTTTATTCCCAACTATGCCACGATTTGCTTGAGCAACCTTGAAAATTACTTTGGTTAAAAAAAAAATCATATGTGAATCCCTACCTACAGGTAGGCACCTAAACTGTGGGTTGTCAGTAATCACCACTGAAAATAAGGCCACTTATTTCAGTGGCTAACTGCCTAGTATTATCTACCTTGTCTCTCTTGGATGGCTAAAAATCTTTTATTGGACTGACTTATGTTGGTGGGAGGGACAAGCTTTTTCACTTCACAGAGCTGTTTCTCAGATCGGGAGAAGGTAACTGGAGCATCTGAGCTAAATACAAGGTGGGACTGCTTGTTAAACATACTAAGTTCTCATCTTTTATTTAGCTCAGACACTTCAGTTACCTTCTCCAGACGTGAGTAAGCTCTGTGAAGCATAAAAATGTGTCCCTTCCACCAACAAAGGCTGATCTAATAAAATATCTTATCCCTCATCTCCTGGGCTGGGATCAACATGGTTACAGCACTTTAGCCACCCAAATCAGAAAATGTTTCTCTATTACCTGTGTTCCTTGTCTGAGCCATTTTTAAAATGAGAATTTGTGCCTTCCTCAAAGCAGAGTGATGAGGTTTCATTCAGCAATGGTTGTAAAATGTTTTGACATCTTCAGATGACAGGAACAAATTAAAAGCATGTAAAATGTGATTAGGATAAATAGCATGGGACATATTCACCAATCAAAGGGAAGATACTGTATCCCATCTGTTTCATCAGGAATTAATTCAGTACTATTGTCTGACTCCATATCGCTCTGTCCCTACCAGTCCTTGAAACAAATAATAAAAGTTCTCTAACACTTCTGTCCATTCCACCAGAACACATATTTAAAAATCCTCTTGCCAAGGTAACGATATATTGTTCCCTTGACTCAGGCTCTACAACTGTAGCCAGCGGGAAAGATATGACCGTAATAAAGCAAGCATTCTCACCCAAAGTTGTCACAGAAGCCATTCTTTTTTTATCCCCACATTAAGGATTTAATATAATGGAAAACTATTTGTTATACAGATTGTCATACTCTGAGAACTTTGAGCAGACACACTAACTAATAGTGACAACTCTCGGCAATATTGTGTTGGTGTTGTTCTTATTTAAGAAATTTAGTTCTTTAACAAAATATTACTTTTGTGTTTGGGCTTCTTTTTTGCAGCATGAATTTGACATGAGATGTGGTCTCTTGAGGAAAACATACTGAGCTGTTGTGATAAAGAACCCTGAAGGACATTGTTGCTAGGAACTGAAGAAATTAAAAACACTCGATATATTTTAAATCTTTGCAGACTATATGTGGGTGTACAGAGTGTGGTTCTGAGTTTGTAATTGTCTTGCATGCAAAAATCAATAACCAGAAAGATTTTAGAGAAAATAACCATGTACATAACTTTATGCTGTGGTTTTGTAAACCTACAGTATGAACACCTTTAATTTCATTGAAATGCATTTGCCTTCCACAGCTCTCTTCTTTGTCCCTTACTCTGACAACCTGACTCTCACACACAGTAGTTTTACACTTGTGAAATTCCATTGAGCTCAATTTTTGTCTGTCTAATATCGACTAAGAGTAGTTGAAAGTGTGTACATGCAAAGAAGCTGTTTGCGACTTGCCCAATCCTGGGGCAAGGTGTTGGTTATCGTACAATATTATATCATGTTTGTGGTGTTTGGCTGTTACTATATGTTGTGAAGGCTATTTCTTTATAAGATCTTTAAGTATAAAAAAAGGGAAAGCTACTGTCTACATTGTTTTCCCCTATGAGCCACCAATAAATCCTCCAGCAAACTGACTTCCTAGGTCTGGGCAGTCAGGAGTTTAGGTGTTCAAATGCACTCATTCTCCTTTGAATTTCCTTTTAGTTCTCAGTGTGTAAGAGAGCTGTCTTGCTGACGTCACCCACTGTGAAGTCTTGCACTCCTAACAGGTTTCTGAATTGCTCATTCACACTCTTAGGGACGAATGATCACTGGAATCATCTTTGTTCTAGTCTTTCATAATCACTTCACTTCACGGCAGAGTTCTTCATACTTCAACATCTTTTCTTCTTGTTTCTCTTCTATGTTGCTGTCTGCCGGTGATATCAATTAACATGGTCTTTGTCTTCCTTTCCACAACTACATCCTGCCTGTTTGCCTGCAGGGTTTGGTCTCTGACAATTGCCAGGTCTCATAAAATCTTCATTCATTTCTGTGGTCGTAATACTGCATGGTTTGTTGAAATCCATACTTGCCACAGAGGCTCCAGTGCAGATGCTTGGTGACCTCATTGTGTCTGTTCATATATACTCTCCCAGCCAGGCTCCTGCAGGCACTCAACACATGCTCTACATCTCTCCCTTTATGAAACACATTCTGCAGTTTGGGGAGCAGTTCTATTGGTCAAAATTTTGTTTTGAACACAATTAATCCTTAAGGACTGCTCTTGTGCACTCATCATGAGGCTCCCTGTCTCTTTTGAGATCCTTATCGAAGCCATGAGTTTGTCACTTTTCAATCACTAATGGATACGATTTCTCATCACCATTGTCAGTGCATTGATTTCTGTGTAAATCTTTTCAGTCTTTCTCTGGTGACTGATTTTCTCCTTTCTTTTATGTTTCTTTGGGGTTCGGATCCATTCTTGGCCATCACTTGTTGCGAACAGAACTCACTCTAGTATTAATTACAACTAGTATTTTTGTACTACAATGGTGCCTAGGATCCCAGTCATGGAGAAGGACTCCATTGTGCTCTGCACTGTACAAACACTCAACAAAAAGATGGTCACAGAACAAAAACATTGTGTAGTGTAGAAAAGCTGTAAAGCTCTGAACTACTACAGGTTGCCTATAAAACCCCCGGTAGATCATCTACCAGCTGGAGAATGCTCATGAGTTTGGTAAATACCATTTGACCCACTTTACAGATGAGGAAGATGAAGCATAGTGGGGTGAAATGATTTGCCCGAGTTAACAAAGCACTAAGAGAGAGCCAGGAATAGAATCTAATTTCTTGAATCCCAGTGTCAATAACTTGGCTGCCTATGCAACTTGTCTCTTTCTTAAAAGAACATAAAAGACTACATGAACACGATGTCCTTTTATTTTATCTGAATTCCATTTTTCTGGTGCTTCCTTACCACTAGCACGCCTCAAGTACCGCCTCCTCAAAAAAGCAGTCTACACTGGAAGCCACTAAAAAGTGTAACCCTCCCTCAGTAAATGTATAGGGTTGGCCTACTACTGGTTGCATATGCTCCCTGAGAACTGAGTACACTGTTTCAGGGGGTCTTTACTGTAGGAGTCACAAACTCATTTATAATAGTTCCTTCAGTGGCCTTTTGTGACAAGCTGTTCCATGAATTATTAACCTTTTGCATAGAATTGTTCTGCCAAAGTTCATCCTCTTCCCCGAGCTTCCAAATAATTGAGTCTTTGTTCCTCAAATGAGAATTGCCTCATTTTTCGAATTGTGCTCAGACATTGATCCAGTACCTAAAGATTCAACAGCATAGTATTAAAAACAAACTTGTTTTCAATTGTTGACTTTATTTCTCTGGTCGTCCTGGTTCATGACAGCAACTGAGGCTGACATCACTGCCATTAAAAGAACAGATACTTCTGACTCTTTTTCTGTACAACTAACTGGGAACATTGACACAATTATGTTCTGGCTCCAGAAACTCTAGTGCTTGAAAGAAAGCATTGTATTTTGTTTTTTATGAACCATTGGCCTAGCCTTCGTCTGTCTTCCACCCCTATGTTTGCACAAATATGTCCCAGCTAATTCCTTTAGTAAAAAATAGCAGGCTGCTTGAACTGTTCACTTTGGGGATGATTCTGAACGGAAATAAATATCCATATGTCTTCTATTGAAAAAAGATGTTCATGATATGGAAAGCAGCTGGATTTTTTTCCCCCTAAACCAGGTCCTTCTTAGTGCTGATATTACTCTTTTCCAATTCTGAAGCCTGCTTATCTGTGTTGTGTAATATAAAGACGTAGAATCAAATAGATCACTGTCTTAAAGGAACACCATCTCTTCCAACTGACTTCCATCTGGAACATTTTGTGCTTGCTGTTCTTACAATTTAGAAATAGCACCTACAATTACTATGAAGGAAAGATAATAGGGGCCGGGAAGACTAATCCTTTTGTTTCAATACTTTGTGCATGTGAAAAAAAAACTGTCTACAGTTAACTTCAGTTTCCCATCGGAAGACAGTCAGATTGCCCTGTTATTCATGTGATTCTTTCATGCAAGAACACGGAAGAGAAAAGCTTTTTTTTTTTAAACCGGAAAATGTGATTGTTAAATCATAAAAAAAAAAAGAACCTGTCAGAGGAGCTCTTTAGCAAGTGCAATAACTGATTTATTTTTAACACTTAAAAGAAAAAGTCTAAATTTCAGTTTGAAAGGCTGTCAGTGTCCCTTGAAGTTCATTGAACTTTCCCTTACTTAAATAATCATACAGTACTAAATTCATACAATCTATTTTTGCTGCCTACTGAACTTCATATCCTTCATGAAGGATTTTGCTCAAACATGAAGATCAAATCCTGATTCGTTTCCTATTTTCATTATGAAAGCACATATAAACACACAATACTTTTTCAGACTCTCAAATGTAAATGTATTTTAGAAATAACATCGGCAGCAAAAAATATTTCACTAATACATCAAATTTTCTTTTCTTATATTATATACGTATTTCCTGTATCTTAATTTTAAAATTCCCTGATACAAATATATGTATAATACACAGTTATATATAGGCCCCAATACAGGAAACACTTGCTTACATGCTTAATTTAAGCATGAGAGGAGGCCCATTAAAATCAATGGGACTCTTTATGTGCGTAAAACAATTTAAGCATATGTATATTTGCAGAATTTGGGGCTTTATTTATTACAGGGATTTTAGGCACTCTGTGTGTGTGTGTGTCCAGATTTCTTTATATCTAGACCTATATACACACCCCAATTAATAATAAACAAAATGGCAGTATCTTTCAATAATAATAACTTAATTTCCTTTCTCTTCCTCCTTTAGTAACCTTTAGGATTTGCATGGGTACTCTTTTCTCAATACCCCAAAAGGATCCCAGCCTATTCTCTTCTTGAGGCAGCTCTCTAAACAAATACACACTCCTTCCAATGGCCTTTACAAAAAAAAAAAAAAAGGTGGAAACCTTTGAACATCCCACTGAAGAGCCCAGCACCTCCTGGAAAGCTTCTCTTCTGAGTCTCAGTTTCTAGGACATAGACATCCCATGTGTTCTGTCAAGGTTCCTTCCCCACTCTGAACTCTAGGGTACAGATGTGGGGACCTGCATGAAAACCTCCTAAGCTTACTTTTACCAGCTTAGGTTAAAACTGCCCCAAGGTACAAATTAATTTTACCCTTTGCCCTTGGATTTCCACTGCCACCACCAACCTTTATCTGGGTTCCTGAAAAAATGGAGTTTGGACATGTCTTTCCCCCCAAAATCCTCCCAACCCTTGCACCCCACTTCCTGGGGAAGGTTTGGTAAAAATCCTCACCAATTTGCATAGGTGACCACAGACCCAAACCCTTGGATCTTAGAACAATGAAAAAGCATTCAGTTTCCTTACAAGAAGACTTTTAATAGAAGTAAAAAAAAAAAGCACCTCTGTAAAATCAGAATGGTGAATACCTTACAGGGTAATTAGATTCAAAACATAGAGAATCCCTCTAGCAAAACCTTAAGTTACAAAAAAGACACACAGACAGGAATATTCATTCTATTCAGCACAGCTATTTTCTCAGCCATTTAAAGAAATCATAATCTAACGCATTTCTAGCTAGATTACTTACTAAATTCTAAGACTCCATTCCTGTTCTGTCTCCGGCAAAAGTATCACACAGACAGACACAGACCCTTTGTTTTTCTCCCTCCTCCCAGCTTTTGAAAGTATCTTGTCTCCTCATTGGTCATTTTGGTCAGGTGCCAGCGAGGTTACCTTTAGCTTCTTAACCCTTTACAGGTGAGAGGATTTTTCCTCTGGCCAGGAGGGATTTTAAAGGGGTTTTACCCTTCCCTTTATTTTTATGACATGTTCTGAGGTATGTTAGCAAGGGAGTTGCTCACCATGGCACAGAGCACATAAGATTTTAATAGAATAGTTAATGGAAGCCAGGCCCAGTAGAAATTCCACCCGAGATGCTTGACTTCACTAAAGCATTTCCAAAAGTGAGAGGGAATTGAAGGAAGGTTGGGTGATGAAATGAAGAAGAGTCAGATGTGCAGACCTACTGGCAGAGCAAATATAAGTAGGGAGGGAAAAGAAACATAAACGAGCAAGACAAAGACAGAATCTGGAGACCTATTGCAGATGGGGAAACCTTACTCTTGTTGACTAGGGACAGGAGAAGTGAAGGATTCTTACCTCAATCAGTCTACGTCTGTTTGATCAGGTGATCAATTAAGTTTGAACATGGTTTGCTCAGATTTGAATTTTTAATTTTCCTGATTTCTGCACAAGTGCCCAAAATATAATGTTAAGAGCAATAATGCAAACCATTGCAAATCAGGCCCACAGACTTCTGTCTGAATGACATTTAGAATCAGATAATACTAGAAAACATATGCTGAAAATTAGCACAAATTAAACCATTTGAGCACTTCCATTTGGACATATGTTGCTTCTATTTAGAACTCCTCCGCCCCCCCCACACCCTTTTTTTATACAATCTGGGATGGAGAATGTTTTCAGAAGGATTAAACATTTTAAAAACTCAGTTTGGGCTTTCTAGCTCTCCTGGGTTAATATTTTTATTATTAGTGCATCTAACATCACTGAAAATAGAATAACAGTTATTTCAATTGTATTCACTTTAAATGCCATTACTCATAAATATCAAGATAAACTTTGTCTTGAACTATGTACAATTTAACATGTCAAATCTCATATCATAAAATCAGAGCATACTGTAGGTGGGATTTGCCAATATCTAGCTGTCAGTCTTATTCAAAGATGTGTGTAAAAAAGTCAAGCACTTTGCTATTTCTCTTGGAAGTAATGTCACAGAAAATTATGCAATAAAAGACTGTAGTATAAGCTCAGAATTTCATATGTTCCTAAAGTAATCTTTCCAGTAAGGACAAAGTGCTTTACAAATGTTAATAAACTGACCCACAACAACCCTGGGAGGTAGCTAAGTGTGATCATCCCCACTTTGCAAATGGAGAGGCTGAGACAGAGTTTCATTTGCAAAGAGTTCAACTGAACACAGATTAAGTTGAACAAGTGGAACTTTATTAAAATCTGTGGATCACTCTGTCCACCTGTCTGCATTGCCTCCAGTCTAACTCCATCCATTTCCTGTTGTTCTCTTCAATCACAATCCCTCCAGGGAATACAGGCCTTCTGACTGGTTCCACTGATCGAGATACAAAAAGAGGTTAAGCGATTTACCGAAGGTTATATGGAACTCTGTGGTGGATCAAGGATTAGATCAATCCTAACTCTCATTCCCTTTTGTTTTGTTTTTTGTTTAAACCATACAAATATTTTTTTTTGCTTGTAAGTCATTGAACTTCTGGTTTAGACTCAAAACAAACTTGAGAGGTTAGATAGAGTTTAGATAATTTTTTAGTAAGGTAATGTGCATGGTTGCTTTTTTTTACTCCCCTTCCCCCCTCCCCGATTGATTTTGTCTGTGTATGTACATCCATGTACCTCTGCATTTCTAAGTTCTGGTCAGGATCAGAAGCTGAAGCACCAAGATAAATGCAAATGCCTCTTCGTCTTGAAATTTCAGACATAGTGAAAGTATAAAATATCAGGAATCTTAAAAACCTGTGCTAACAAGATTCACTGACTGTGGCTGTACTCTTTATTGTGCTCTCTTCTCCCCTTTGTAAAAGACAGTACTCCATGCTTATTCCAGATGTCCCATACATGAAATGATCAAAGTTTGAGAAACTGTTCTTATTTTAATTTTGTACAGTTTAATTAAAAACGTAAAACCAGATTTTAAGGTATTTGGGATTTTCACTGAAATACAAACATTTTGAAAAATAAAAATTGTGGGAAACTGTTTTTAAAAACATCATTTGTTAAAACTTTTTAACCAACTATCTCCCTACTCCTCTTTCTTTGTTCAGAGGGCCATCATAAGTAGATGTGACTCCAGATTTACACTGGGAGACGTTTGAGGCAGTTTGTTTATTTTAGATGCAAATTACATCAATAGTAACAAACAAAATGTGCCCATCCCAGGATCTGGGTACCCTTACCATGTCTTTAAGAGCATATATTTAAATAAGCAGACTCCTTCAATTACTCCCAGATTATAGGATCATAGGACTGGAAGGGACCTCGAGAGGTCATCTAGTCCAGTCCCCTGATCATAACAGATCAGAGAAGAAAAATAAAAAACAAAACCATGTGGTGTATCTCAGAATGTTCGAATGCTCTGATTAAAATTATGGAGGTGAAACCAGACAATCTCTATGTTTTCAAATAGGGTTGCCAGGCATCCAGTTTTCGACTGGAACACCCCATTAAAAGTCCAGTTGGCAGTGCAGCAGGGCTAAGGCAGGCTCCCTGCCTACCCTGTCTCCACATGGGCCCTGGAAGCAGCCAGTATGTCCAGCTCTTAGGTGCAGGTGCAGCCAGGGAAGCTCCATGTGCTGCCCCCCGCCTCGAGCACCGGCTACGCAGTTCCCATTGGCCGGGATCCACAGCCTTCGCCATACTGCACCACTGACCAGGAGCCACCTGAGGTAAGCACCACCTGGCTGGAGCTTGAGCCCCAAACCCCCTGACCCAGGTCAGAACCCCCTCCTGCACCTTAATTTCCTCCCAGAGCCTGCACCCTGCAACCCCTCCCGTATCCCAACTATCTGCCCTTGCTCCTGCTCACACACTCAAACTCCTTCCCAGAGCCCCTCACCCTGCACCCTCTTCTGCATCCTGCACCCTTCCCAGAGCCCTGCACCCTCTCCTGTACCTCAACTATCTGCCCCAATCCTGAGCCTGCACTCCCTCCCACACCCCATGCCCTTACCCCAGCCCTGAAACTGCTCCCACACCCAAACTCCTTCCTGGAGCAAGCATCCTGCACCCCCTCCCGCACCCCAACCCCCTGCCCCAGCCCTGAGCCCCCTCCTACATCCCAATCACTTCAACCCTAGCCCCACCCCAGAGCCTGCACCCCAGACGGAGCCCTCACCCCGCTTGCACCCCAAACCTCTGCTCCAGCCTGGAGCTCCAACCCACACCCTGAACCACTCATTTCTGGCCCCACCCTGGAGCCTGCACCCCCAGCTGGAGGCCTCACCTCCTCCCACACCCCAGCTCCCTGCCCCAGCCCAGTGAATGTGAGTGAGGGCTGGAGAGAGCTAGTGTCGGCGGCGGGAGGCAGTGGAGTGAGTGGGAGCAGGGCTGCAGAGACGGGGCGGGGCAGGGGGGAGCCTCAGGGAAGGGGTGGGGCCAGGGTGTTTGGTTTTGTGCAATTAGAAAGTTGCAACTCTGTTTTCAAATGAACTATGGAAAATATGACAAAAACACTGTATCCCCTGTGGCGAACATTTTTCACACAGCGATCTGATCTTTTAATACTTGTCCTCAAAGGAACCATGAACAACACCTTCAAAAGGAGAGTCTGGAAACTTAAATTCATAACTATGATTAGACACCAAACACCATGGACTTCACAGGGACCCTGCTTTTATGGCTCATTACAAGTTGAAACTCACCATGCTGCCTGCTACCCTTAATTGCCCACTTCAAACAATATAACCCACAATTGCCCACTTGATTTCAGGTGACTGCCTCTGACATGTTACCCATTCTGCTTAACAATCTGTCCCAAAAATCTGTATTTCGCTCAGAGTCAGACACTCTCTGTTTCGTTCCCCAGAGCTGAAGAGGAGCTCTGTGTAGCTTGAAAGCTTATCTCTGTCATCAACAGAAGCTGGTCCAATAAAAGATATTACCCCCCCTGCCCCCTCCCATCTTTCTCTGTGGAAGGCTATAAAACTCAGTCATAAGAAATAATATAGTAAACCACATGTCTATTAGGCTACATTTTCAAAAATGCAAAAGTGCATCAGCAAGGTGAATAGATGCCAGAATGTATGTGTGAACTGATGTATCACTGGTTTAAAAAATATATTGAGTAGGGGATTATCAGCTGGACTCAGTCTCCTCCCTCTGATTGGCAGCTCAGTGCTATTGCTCTCCTCATACTGTACCTCCCTTCTGACTGTTCGTTCAGTTTTTTATCTATGTACTGGCTTATGTGGCTACCACCTTGCTAGTATCAGAACTCCTCACCATTGTTAATGTGTTTCTCCTCACAACATCGGTACACTTCTCAAGACATGGAAGTTAAATTATCTGTAAAATGGGGAACTGAGGGACAGAGAGATTAAGTGACATGCCCGGGGTTACACGGGAAGTCTCTAGCAGAGGCAGCAACATAACAAGTCTCACTTCAGCACCTTAGCCACATGACCATCCTTGAGGAAGTAAGCTGATCCAGCCATTTTCCTGGAGATGCTTACTCCCCTTTCCTGCCCCTGTACTGTCTCAGCTGCATTGGCTGGTACATTTAGTGGGGCCAGAGCCTTGACTCCCCCACGCCTTGCCTATCTGACCAGGATGAAGAGTAGCCACCCAGTGATGGCTGCTCTCCCAGTGCTGTGTTGTGATCCATAATGTGGACAGCCCTGACAAGGGACTATGCGCCTACTTATGCCACTTACTCCCCTGTGTGTGTGTATAGGTAAGGTCATGACTGAGCCTAAATAATGGACCCAATCTTTATAGTCTGCAGTATTAAAAGGCACAATCTCTGCAGCATAATAGTGAAAATGCTTCCGCTGCACTGTTTTATGAGGAAATCATTTTTATCTCTCATCGGGATGGTCTACTTGTCCTTCAGCCTCATAGCTTATCCACTCAGGAACAAAATTATGGTCTCATAAAATAGCACAGTGGTTCTCTAACTGCTTAATTAAGTCTACAATATTTTATATTAAATTATATCTAGAAGGGATTGTTTTGTTTAATTGCTAGTAATAAAATAATATTAAACACCATTCTTTGAATAAGTTTTTATATGCAAAACAGTGTAAAGATATATGCAAATAATATGTATGGTATTACTATTAAGTGTCCATATGGACATCCTTAATTTTATAAGTCTTGCTAGATGTTTGGTATTCTCTTTCTGACTACATAACAGAATACTCCAGGCCCCATTTTTCACATGCCTGAGAGATGCAGCTATGCCAGTGTAGGTTCCCGGTGTTGACCACCCTGAGACTCAGAACCTCTAAAAGAGGGTTGGGCAAAATTCAAACGGGAGAAAATTGTTGCTACCTAGAAGCTAGGCCAGGTGCTCTAGCCTAGGGACTGAAGAGCTGCCCTGATGAGGTAGCTTTATTTATAGATGGTTTCAGGTGTTGTGGTTTACAGATTTAGCTCCAGAGCACTTAGGGCTTGTCTACATTTAGAAAACTGTAGCAGCACAGCATCGTGGCTGTAGCATGTCAGTGAAGATGATACCTATGCCAATTGAAAGGCTTATCCTGTTGGTATAGCTAAGCCACCTGCCCGACAGGCAGTAGCTAGGTCGACTTCAGCACTGTTTTCATGAGGGGTTAGAACTGCCAATTTTTCATACCCCTGAGTGATGTAATTATACTGACCTAGTTTCCCAGTGTAGACCAAGCCTTAGAACTAGTCTGTACTGGGATCCTACCTCAGCATCGCTACATCTCTCAGGGGTGTGGAAAATCCACACCCCTGAGCAACACATTTAAACCAACCTAACCCCTGGTGTAAACAGTGCCGGGTCAACCAAAGACACAAAAACAAACAGACCCTGATGCCCCAAACTGTTTTGTTTGGTTATGTTTTTCACTATTTAAAAAACAAAACCTGAGACCCTCGGAAAGTTGATTTTTTTTATCTTCAGCCTCACAGCTACATTATAGTCTGTCCCATGCATTATCAACAGAATTGTGTACCAAGTTCCATATATATATATAAAATAAGTTCTATATGCAAACATGGAAACTGGAAAAGACAATAATTCAAAAACAAAAAAAAAATTGATTTAATTTACTTCTTTCTCTGCCCCTGTCTTTTTTTTTTTCCTTTTAGGGTTTTTAAGTGGAATCAGACAGGTTCAAAGAAACTGGAATAGGTAGATATACAATTTAAAAAAAATACCTTTAATTTAACTGGAATAATTGAGTTGTGTAGTAGTTAGGGTTATACAACTATGGCCGTAAATCTGCAAACATTTAGGTACATACTTACATAGGCGCTGACTCTGCGGGTGCTCTGGGACTGGAGCACCACAGAGAAAAAATAGTGGGTGCTCAGCACCCACCGCCAGCCTCCCAATCAGCTCCTCCCCCTCCCCACCAGCAGCTCCTTCCAGCTGGTGATCAGCTGTTCAGTGTCATGTAGGAGGCACTGGAAGGGAAGGGGAGGAGCGAAGGCCGGGCATGTTTGGGGCAGGGAAGGGGGTGGAACAGCATGGGAAGAGATGGGGTAGGGGGATGGAGCAGGGTCGCGAAGAGGCAGGGTGGTGGTATGGGCTTGGGGGAAGTTGTGGAGTGGGGTCGGAGCCTGGGGCAGAGCAGGGTTCAAGCACCCTCCCGGCAACTCAGAATGACTGCGCCTCTGCATACTTAGCTTTAAAGTTGAAGTCGATGGCACTATACACATGCCTAAGAGTTTGCTGGATGGGGATCTATGTGACCCTACTCCTCTTATTCTCATTCTCTCTCCCTTTTTCCTCCTCCTATTTGTTAAACCCACTTACCATGACTTGTCTCAGAATTAGAATGTAAGTTGTCCATGTCAGAAAACAGATCTTACTATGTGTCTGTACAGCTCCCAGCACAATGGGGCTCTGGGCACTACTGTAACAACAATAAATAAGAAAGTTAGGATAATGGAATTGAACGGGTACCTAATTGGTCATACAGAATTGCTATCACTAATGATGTTGGAGAAGAAAGAGAGACACCCCCCCACCCCAACATGACTTTCAGAGCCCAGGTTGAATTTGTAGGCTTGATAGTCAGATTAAATATCTTTTTGCAGGCAAACTGAAACTGAGCATATTTGGAAATCGCTGAGAGACAGCAAAATGGAACCCCACCATGCCAGTTTTACAGTCACTCTAAAAGAACAATCCAATATGTCCTACAGACAATAAATTTTTGCAATTGACTTCTGAAGGAAGTGTTCATAACTGAGAAGAACTCACTTTAAAAATGATAGAAAAATGAAATTTTCTCACGGAGCTTGCCAGTTGGGGGATCCCCTAGTGGGCTTCTTAGTGATGAGAATATGAGGTAAGTGTTACTGAGAATAAAACTATTCTGAGGCTTTTGGAGGTTTTAAGTACCAACAGATAATTTGAAGTCCTCCTTAACTGCAGTAGAAAAGAGCCTCAGATTGATGGAAAGCAGGCTTGAAAATGTGGTATTCTGTTCACTGCTTTAAGCACTCAGTTTTCCATGCTGGAAAAGGAGAATTGTGACAATTGATCATAAAAAATACTATCTCAAGAGGGCCAGGCGTTTACCCTTTATAATAATTAGAAAGTACGGGCAAGAAATTTTCAGTAGTAAAATTATATATGGAGCTATTGAAAAATCAGGTAAGGTCTAAGAGTTTATGGCAATGACCCTATGTCTTTTATAATAACTTTTGGAAGCTGTTCTGTGCTTAAAGCTGATGAATGATTCTTTGTACGTTACCAAGGTTCAGTATCCATATGCAGACACCCAAAGGCACAATAGCAGTGGGAGCAATATGATTTTTATATTGTGTATTAACTAGAGGTTCATAATAAAGGTAGGATTCTAACACATGGCAAGCAGCATGCAGAGTTCTGGATTTCTTTCCTCCAACGTTACTCCCATCACACAGCAGGAAGGATAAGAACTATCACTGAGTCAAACCCATAGTAATATTATATCCAGTTGAGTTTCAAGTAGCCTTTGTGATGAACAGTTTTTGTTCTATGACAAAGAGAAGCTGTTGTAGAAACTCTTGTTAAAGCTACCCCTAGAACCTCAAGTGGGGAGCAGAGAAATGTTGAAACATCTCTTCCTTTTCAAAATCATTACTCAGTGTTTGGCATCCTCTCATGCTGCAGTTTACTTCTTCTTTCTGAAAAGATCAAAGAGACAAGATGTGTAAGGCAATATCTTTAATTGGACCAACATCTGTTGATGAAAGAGACAAGTTTTTGAGTGTTTTTCTTTGGATCTGGGAATGGTGCTCAGAGTGTCACAGCTAAATACAAGATGGAAGAGACTGTTTATCATAAGCAGTTACCACAAATTCTAAAAGACCATTCAAGGTGAAATGGCCCATAAACACTTTTGCAGTCATAGGACAAAAAAGGGGGATTTAGTGGGTTACAGATTGTTGTAATAAGCCATAAATCCAGCATCTTCATTAAGACCCTGATTTTTAGTGTCTAGGAAATTTTTATGAATGTAAGATAACCTTTTGAAGATGCTATGGAGGTTTCCTTTGAGGAAGAGGCCTGAAGGTCAGATATAGAGTGATTGTTTTGTGAAAAGTATTCACACTCAGGTAATGTGGTGTCTTTGTCTTTCACCATTTTTTCTATGTGAGTTCATTTGAGAGCATAGTGATTGTCTGGTTTCACCCACACAGTTGTTGAGCCATTTAGTGCACTGCATGAGATACATCACATGTTGTGATAGCATGTGTAGAACCCATGGATCTCAAAAGGTGTGTTTTGGGGAGTACTGACCATCATAGTAGTGGAGATATATCTGCAGATGTGACAACTGTTGTTCTGGCAGGCTCTGGTGTCACTCTGATTTGGTGTTTCCTGGTCTGCTTGGAGTTTTCTTCTTCTGATGAGCTTGATGAGGCTGGGGCATTTTTTGAAGGACAGGAGAGAGGGTTAGGGAAAGATTTCTTTCAGAATGTGGTCACCATCAACTGTGGGTTGTAACTGTTTAATGATACCCCCTATGAGTTCCACTGTGGGGTGATAGGAGCCAACAAGGGGTGTGCAGTCAAAAGTGTTTTGTTATTTTTCCAGTATTGAAGCAGGTTCTCTTGATATGTATCCAGGATAGTATGTATCCCGGACTTTTTCCTTAGAACTCATTCTGTAGTATTGAGTGCCTGGCTGTAGATAACCAATTATTTGGTGTGTTTGGGGTGGTTTTTGGATCTGTGAAGACAAGAGTGATTGCCTGTGGATTTCTTTATATACAGTAGGGTATTGTGGCATTCTATGTTTCAAAACAGCATCCTGGAACCCTCATATTCACCACTGCCATATAATTCTGATATGTTTTGTACAAAGTATGCCTTGTAAGGTACCATTTTAAAAGTCTTGATCTGTTTAAACAGTAATATCCTGTTGGATTGTATGTGCTATCATTGTATAGGAAGATATGAAGGTTTGCTATATGTGTGTTATGGAAATATGTTGTGAGGTTTGGAACACCCACAACCAGCCTATCAGGTGCAACAATGGAGGAGCCAGATGGTCTGTTAAAGAGAATCCACACTCTCAAAGACTTCCAAAGAACAGTGGAGACTTCTCAGAGATAACATGGAGACTGCTTGACCCACATCATAGCAAAAGACCTTTCCCAAAAACTGGAATAAATTGTAAAAGAGGGAAAGTGACATCATCACTTGGCCTCACTCGTCCCACAATTCAACACCTGGAAACAAGTCGGGACAAAGACTTTGAACTGGGGAGGGTGGTCCCGGACTGAAGGAGAGTTCTAGCCTGTGTATTGAAGATCTGTAACCTGCTTGAAATATCTATCAGGGTGAGACACTGCTCGATTCAAATCCTGTTTGGTTTATAGAACTTAGAGCACAAATTTATTTTATTTCTTAGGTAACCAACTTTGATCTCTATGCTCACTACTTATAATCATGTAAAATCCATCTTTCTGTAATTAATAAATCTATTTTATATTTTACCTAAAACCGTGTGTTTTGGCTGAAGTGTTTGGGAAATCTCAGCTCAGATTACAAAGGCTGGTGCATGTCCACTTTCCTTTGTAGAATTGGCAAACTTAATAAACTTCCACTGGTCAGGTTTGTGCCCAGTGCAAGATGGTACAATTCTGGGCATAGATGACTGATGGCTCCCCATAATGCGGGGGGGGGGGGTCCAGCAAAATGAGGAAGACAAGTGACCTCCCCACATATCTCCTCCCTGTCCCGCACTCAGCCTGGGATTCCAGTACTCTCCCCTTGCCCCATGTTACCTGCGGGGAGGGAGGGCTCGTCCTCCAGCTGTGTGGGCTTCCACACTAGCATGTTTAGCTGCCCTCCCTGGAAGCCAGGCCTGGGCGGGGAGTGGGACAGAGCTGCTCCCAGATGCTTCTCCATGCAGTGTAGCCTGGTGCCTGGGAGAGAGCCTAGCTGGGGAGGGGCAGCAGCCCACTCCCTGTCCAGGCTTGGCTTCCAGGGACAGGAGCCAACTCCAGCTCACTTGTCTACTGTCACCAGAAGCCAGGTCTGGGCAGGGACAGCCTGTTGCCACCTCCAGGCACTCTCCCAGGAAGCTGCTGTGTAGGTCTGAGACCTTAACTCCCCTCCCCTCCCCCACATTAAACCAGCTTTGGGTGAAACTCAGGGAGTTCACCACTAAAATTTAAAAAAAGAATTTTCTGCTGCTGATAAAGCACCCCCACCTCCAGAATGTCCCTAAGGAGAGTTATAACCACCAAGGCTGAAAAGTAGAGACACCCAGGCACTTGGAAATTAGGCATGATACAGAAAGAGACTCAATAAATCGTAAAATAAGCTCTGACCAGTGTTTTAATGCTGACCATCTGCATAAGCAGAGAAGGTCTGAGGATGATTTCTATGAGTCCTAATATTCCTGCAGTAAGAATGCCATGGCCAGATATTATGGGTCTTCCTAGGTTCCCTTGTTTGTGTATCTGAGATACATGTAGAAGGCCCCCAGTGTAGATTGGTGGGGAATTAGGTTGTAAAGTTTCTCTTGGAGTTGTTTGGGGAAGGATTTGATAATATCCTTAAATTCCTGGGTGAACTGTGATGTGGGTCATCTTTGAGTCCTTTATAGCAGGTGGTGTCGGTGAGTTGTTGGTTGGCCTAATGGACATGATTATCACAGTTAAGAACTATGATGACACTCCCTTTGTCTGCTGGTTTGATCATTATCTGTTCATTGGATTTTAGAGACTGCATAGTTGTTTTCTCAGCAGTGGAGGAATTGTGGTGGATGTGATGTTTGTTAAGAATTTCACAGTCAATTTTTTTCATAAGCAATCAATATAATGATCAAATATGTGGTTTCATCCACTGTGGGGTGTCCAGTTAGATGATTCTTTTTACTTATGACTGTCAGTGGGGACATGGTAGCTATGGGTGGTTTCATCATTTTTGTGAAAGAATTATTTGAGGCAGAGTCAGTGAAAGAATTATTTTAGTTCTCCATGTGTAAGTACAGTATCAGGTTTTGAGGTGGGGCAGAAGTTCAACCTATTTGCAAGTATAGACAATTCGGGTCCGGCTAGGGGTGGTCTTGATAAATTGATGTTTGGGTGTCATGTTGTGTCCATATGGTGGGTCCTGATTTCATGGTATCTCCCAGAGGTGGTATTCTGTGTGTTGTACAGTTATTGTAGTTGATTCCACTTGTGGGTGGTTGTGAGGTTTTTGTTGTTGTTGTTTTGGTTTTCTTGCATGATCATCAGGTAGATTTACTGATTTTTTTCTTCTGTGGGAGTATGTGATAATTTCTTGTGTGAAGTGGTCCCTTAGAATCAGAGAACCGTAGGGTTTGAACGGAACGCAAGGGTCATCTAGTCTAACCCCCTGCCAAGATGCAGGATTTGTTGTGTCTAAAGTGGCAGTTGTTGGTGGTGTCATCATTATTGTGAAAGAATTATTTGAGGCTGAGTTGGAGAAAGAATCATTCTGAAGTCTATGAGGTACAGGAAATGGTTCTTTTTTTTCTGAAGAAAGCTCAGTTTTAAATTCTGTTTTAAAAAAAGCTTCTAAAAGTATTCACATAATACCATGAATATTCAACATTTGTAAGTAATGTTATTATGTATGAGGACCTTTTGTTAAACATGGCCATATGAGTTATTTAAAAACATTGTAATGAGACACTGAGAGCAGAGCGAAAAGGAGTACTTGTGGCACCTTAGAGACTAACAAATTTATTTGAGCATAAGCTTTCGTGAGCTACAGTCTCTAAGTCTTAGTCTCTAAGGTGCCATGAGTATTCCTTTTCTTTTTGCGGATACAGACTAACACGGCTGCTACTCTGAAACCTGAGAGCAGAGAGAAGCCAGGAAGATTAACCTGGAAGACACAGACTGACTTAAAGAGGTAATAGTCATAGCCACACTCTGACCTCCTTCCTGTCCAGCCACAGTTATGAGTGTAGCTTGCGTAAGCTGATGGGAGATAAAAACTAAAAAGAATTCTTGTGGCAGGACATGAAGACTGAGGATGTGAACAGGGAGCTGAAAGCCTTTAATATCCAGCTGAAAATCCAGAGATTAGGCCTTTCTGCCCCACTGCCATAGGTGGATTTCAGGCCAGATTGATGAACCTACCCTGAGCCTCAAGAAGTTGCTTGTGGTTAAGATTGTCCCTGAATATTATTAAAAATAGAATAGTGAAAAGGAAATCTTCTGACTCATGGCCATGACTTCTTTCACTGATACTGTAAACAATACTGCTTCTTCTTGTAAAAGGGGTGGTGGTGTTGATAAGACATTGTTACCCAGGGTTTTCAGAACCCACAGCAGGAGCAACTTAACTATTTCACTTCAAACAGTGTCAGGAATAAAGCAATAGGAACACAGCAATTCTGTCTGATTAAAGATTAAATGCAAGCATGCTCTTGTCTAACACTGCCGTTTATTAGATTTAAGTACACGCAAACATAAGCAATACATTTAGAACATCCCAGATATTTACTTAACATCTGGCATGGTATTCAGTAATTAACAGCAGGTTCACAGTGGTCAGTTGCTCACCCACTGGGGAGAAAAGGTGTCAGGAAAAATATCTCTCAAGATGGCTTCAGAGGACTGCTCCAAAGTACACTTAACTAATCTTTTATAACTAACTTTTTTTATAACTAACTTCTAGAAAACACATAGGTCATAATGACCCCTAATAAATCATCACTTTTTCTAACTTTAATAAACTTTTAATATCAGATGTGTCTAGACTCAAGGTCCTCCATCCACTTATCTTCTTTCCATCTCAGTTGTTGACTTCTCTTTCCCTACTCCCATTCTGATTAGCAGAAACTGCCAGCAAGTTTTGACCATGGATCTAAAAGCCTGCTTTCCAATGAACCCTATACTATGTGGTGTTCTATTTCATTAATTCATAGTGGCTGAATGCACATAATATGGTTGCAATTGGCTTGATCACATTCTGGGGCACACACACCCCTCAAATCCAGGGTAACAGCATCTATATCTCAAATAGAGTATTAATTCCACGTTTTGTATAAAAGATATTCAGCATTATTTGTATGCATATTAGATCTTTCATGCTTTCATGCGACCCATAGATTTTTCATTAAGAGCCCACACAATATCAACTATTTTACAAGTCACATGCAGTATCATGTAAGAAAAAAAAACTAAAGATTTTCCCCTAATCTATATGGGGGAATATTAAAGACTCTTAATTAAATATATCTCCATATGTGAAAGAGCCAAACGTAGACCTAAAACCTTTGAACTGATATTTGCCACAATTATATAAAGAGCTATTTTCTTGACTAATGGTATTAAGTAGAATTTCTTAGACCATCAAAAATGGTCATCAATCATTACTATTTTTTTCTTGTTTTTTGCTTATTATGCATAAATACACTTCCATTAAAAACATTTCAACTAGGACAATCCCATATGGACAAGTAGTTGGAAAATAAAGCCAAACAACTACAATTTCAATGGCTCAGAGATCAGCATAAATTGCTTATGTTGGCTGTAATTTTACAAATGTTTAGCTAGTTTCAACTGAGGAATAAAAATTAAAAGCCCTTCACCAACCCCATTTTGTGTTTTAAAAGTCCCTGGTTTGTGTGTCACTTACATTGGTTTTATACAAATGTATTTCCATTGACTTCAGAGAGGATAATCCTGATTTACTTCAGTGTATGGCAACAGAGAAGAGAATGAGGCTCAATGTGTGTATACATGTATAATATAGATAGATAGATAGATATAAAGGTATGTGTAGTTTGACATTTTTAAAAATGATCATTTTTACCTTCCAGTATCCTTCTCTTCCAATGTCAGTTCCAATGAAGAACAAAAACAGACTTTGATACCTCAAAAGATGCCACAAAATGGAATTGTCCTCCAGTCATTATTGGTAGAAACATTATTTTATAATCACCTTTCCTATCAGAATTCTTCAAAGTGCCTAATAATTTGTGAATGCTCCATTCTTGTTGTGCCCCATTTTGTGGACATAGGGAAATTATTTCCAAATAAGTTTATTGTGGTTTACCATGACTCAGTTTCCATACAAGCATTCCTTCATTAGTCCAAAAGCCACTTGATGCTGGCTACATACAGAATACAAATATAAGCCGATACTGCAGCCCATATGCATGCCCCCGATGGAGCATGCAGGGGTGTAATCAGGAAGGCCAAAGAACAACTGGAGTTGAAGCTTGGTATGTGAAGGGTAACAAGAAGGGTTTATACAAGTATGTTAGCAACAAGAAGGTCAGGGAAAATGTGGGACCCTTACTGAATGAGGGAGGCAACCTAGTGACAGATGATGTGGAAAAAGCTGAAGTACTCAATGCTTTTTTTGCCTCGGTCTTCACAGACAAGGTCAGCTCCCAGACTGCTGCACTGGGCAGCACAGCATGGGGAGGAGGTGAGCAGCCCTTAATGGTGAAAGAACAGGTTAAAGACTATTTAGAAAACCTGGACGTGCACAAGTCCATGGGGCCAAATCTAATGCATCTGAGGGTGCTGAGGGAGGTGGCTGATGTGATTGCAGAGCCATTGGCAATTATCTTTGAAAACTCGTGGCAACCTCCAGATGATTGGAAAATTCAGATATAGTGTCCATCTTTTAAAAAGGGAAGTAGGAGAATCCTGGGAACTACTGACCAGTCAGCCTCACCTCAGTCCCTGAAAAAATCATAGAGAAGGTCCTCAGGGAAACCACTTTGAAGCACTTGGTGGAGAGGAAAGTGATTAGGAACAGTCAACATGGATTTATCCAGGGCAAGTCATGCCTGACCAACCTGATTGCCTTCTTTGATAAGATAACTCGCTCTGTGGATATGGAGAAAGCAGTGGACCGTGATATATCTTGACTTTAGCAAAGCTTTTGATACATCTCCCACAGTATTCTTGCCAGCAAGTTAAAAAGTATGGATTGGATGAATGGACTATAAGGTGGATAGAAAGCTGGCTAGTTCGTCGGGTTCAATGGGTAGTGATAAATGGCTTGATGTCTAGTTGGCCGCCGGTATCAAGCGGAGTGCCCCAGTCGTCTGTCCTAGGGCTGGTTTTGTTCAACATCTTCATTAATGATCTGGATGATGGGATGGATTACACCCTCAGCAAGTTTGCAATAAACTGGAGGGAGATGTAGATACACTGGAGGGTAAGGATAGGGTCCAGAGTGACCTACACGAATTGGAGGATTGGTATAAAAGAAATCTGATCAGTTTAAACAAGAACAAGTGCAGAGTCCTGCACTTAGGATGGAAGAATCCCATGCACTGCTACAGGCTGGTGACTGACTGGCTAAGTGGCAGTTCTGCAGAAAAGGACCTGGGGATTACAGTGGATGAGAAACTGGATATGCGTCAACAGTGTACACTTGTTGCCAAGAAGACTAACGGCATATTGGGCTGTATTAGTAGGAGCATTGCCAGCAGATTGAGGGAAGTAATTCTATTCAGCATTGGTGAGGCCACATCTAGAATATTGTGTCCAGTTTTGGGCCCCCCACTACAGAAAGGATGTGGATGAATTGGAGAGAGTCCAGCGGAGGGCAATGAAAATGATTAGGGGGTTGGGGCACATGATTTATGAGGAGATGCTCAGGGAACTGGGCTTGTTTAGTCCGCAAAATTGAAGAGTGAGGTGGGGATTTGATAGCAGCTTTCAACTACCTGAAGGGGGGTTCCAAAGAGGATGGAGCTAGGCTGTTCTCAGTGGTGGCAGATGACAGAACAGGAAGCAATGGTCTCAAGTTTCAGTGTGGGAAGTCTAGGTTGGATATTAGGAAACACTATTTCAGTAGGAGGGTGGTGAAGCACTGGAATGGGTTACCTAGGGAGGTGATGGAATCTCCATCCTTAGAGGCTTTTAAAGCCTGGCTGGAATGATTTAGTTGGGGTTAGTCCTGCTTTGAGCAGGGGGTTGGACTAGATGACCTCCTGAGATCTCTTCCAACCCTAATCTTCTATGATTCTATGATATTCTCTATCCTACCAACAATACAGTTATAAGTACTGGCCAAGATACTCAAAACAGGATTAGGCCAGGGAAGTACCTTTGCATCATGGCATGACTCTAGAGAGGTAAGGGAAAGCTCTGACAAAGAAACCTCTAAAACAGTGGTGGGCAACCTGCAGCCCGTGGGCCGCATGCGGCCCACCAGGATAATCTGACTGGGGGCTGCGAGACATTTTGCTGACGTTTTCCATCTGCAGGCATGGCCCCCTGCAGCTCCCAATGACCATGGTTTGCCATTCTCGGCCAATGGGAGCTGCGGGAAGCGGTGGGCTGCAGGGATGTGCTGGCCGCCACTTGCCGCAGCTCCCATTGCCTGGAAATGGTGAACCGCAGCTAATGGGAGCTGCAGAGGGCCCTGTCTACTGATGGTCAATGTCAGCAAAATGTCTCGCAGACCACAATCAGATTACCCTGATGGGCTGCATGCAGGCCGCAGGTTGCCCACCACTGCTCTAAAACCTTGTCTTTGTATGTGCTATAACAAACAAATCATGTCATTGCTGGTTATCGGATCTTAGCTAAGACCAGAAGGGCAATTAGGGCTGAACGCTATTCTTTTGCCTAGTCAAGACAAGATTAATGGCCGGGCCTCTTTCTCTAGGTCTTCTTCATATCTTATTTTCCCATGTTTCTTCCCAACTACAGGACTAAGCCTTTCAAACCAATGATTTACAGCACTTGGTGCCAAATTAACTATGCTTCCTTTATTTTTATTACCTCAATCTGAACCTGAAGGGTCACTACAAGTTTAATACAAACTATTTTCTTTTTCATGTTGCTCATGGTAATATCCAAACTTAATTGAAAAGCGTAATTCACCCAGGTCTAACATGGGCCTACGTTCCTCCAGTGAGCCAGTTTCATCTTTTAGTTCTAAAAGTCTTGGACATTGAAACACATGTGGTTACCAAAAGTAGTTCTTTGTAAGGACAAAGAAAATATTTGTGGTATGTTTTTAAGGTTTTCTAAATGAAGTTCTTTAAAGTGGAAAGAAGAGAGCACCTTCCCTTCAAACAATTTCATGGTGTTTAGATTAAGCCATTATTCAACATCTAGAAGAGGACACTAAATATGCTAAACTAATCACAGTATATTTACACCACTGAGTCAGCTCATCACTTTTTCTTTTCTCATATAATGACAATAAAGGTTGTATGAACTTCAGCACTTCAGCTCATGTTATTTCTTTGTATTTGCAGGGTGACTTTTGATGATTATCTTATTTATAATGTCTGTGAAGTCCCAGAATCACAGAAATTTCCAAATCTGCACTTATGGGGAATGGAGATAAAATATTGTTTTATTTTCCCCTAGGGAGAGTCCACCCTTAACTCCTTTTGATACTCTTTCACTCCTTGTATTGTTAAATAACTAATAATGCTGGACTATCTGAGCAATGTTATGCCCCTTAAAAGATCCCTAAATACAAGAAATGAAGTGTTACAAATAACAGCTCTGTAATTTCAATATGAGATACAGGTCTCATCTTAAGAGGTTTATTACAAAGGTCACTACTGAATGAATAATATGCCGAAGAAAGATATTTAATAGAAGTGCACAGAACTGCAACAGCTCTGTAAAATCTAAGAACACGGAGGCAGCTAGGATCATTTGAAGGACAGACATGAGAGATATTGTTTTTATGTGACATTCCTTGTAGTATTTGTTAGATAAAGAGGAGAAAAATCAGTCTAACTTCAGAGACTAAGGCCCCGTCTACCCTGGTGCATGCTATACCCACATCAAGTGACCACATAGCTGTGCTGGACACAGGTATCACTCTGTGTACACATGTATACCCGTGTGCACACTGCCACTTTTGCTACATGACATTAGTGCTACCACGTTGGTGGTTGAACCCCTGGTACTGTTCATCACAGAAGAAGCTCTAGGAATAGCTGTGTGATGTTGGTACAGTCCTTTGCCTTCACACATTTGCCGATGGCAGTTCCTGCTCACCTCTCATTTCTGCCAAGCTGGGTGGAAGACATGGAGTAACTAGATGATGATATGGTTCTGCTCCTGCTCCTTATTGTGGTTCAAAATGTTTATGAGGTGGAGCAGACAATTGACGAAATGCAGGAGGGAATCTGGACAGAATTTTCTGACACGCTGAAGATGGCTGAGCATGAATGACAATCCATTCTGGTCACTTGGACCAGATATGATGAATGCCAGTATTGCCATGATACACCCATAGGTGGACTATTACTTCTGGTGTGGAAGAATCAGCACACTTTGGAGAGATCACATTGTTTTGGAAACCTGAGGTGAGCATAATTGGCTTCAAAACTTCTGAATGAAGTAACTGACCTTCATGGAGCTGTGTGACAAGCTTGCACCACACCTCCAGTGCCAGAACACTCGATTCAGGGAAGCCATACGAGTGTAGACATCTACCGGTGAGTTGGAAACCACTTTGAGGTTGCAAAGTCCACTGTCAAGGTCATGTGCAGGCAAACAGCACTGTGATCTACCCGCAGCTGGTTGGCATAAGCCTGGGGTGGGCAAACTTTTTGGCCTGAGGGCCATATCAGGGAATAGAAATTGTATGGCAGGCCATGTATGCTCACAAAATTGGGTTTGGGGTGCGGGAGGGGGTGCAGGCTCTGGGCTGGGGATGAGGAGTTTGGGATGTACGAGGGTGCTCTGGGCTGGGACTGAGGGGTTTGGAGGGCAGGAGGGGGATCGGGCTGGGGCAGGGATGCGGGAAGGGGTGCAGGTTCTGGCGGGGGTGCGGGCTCTGGGTTGGGGCTCGGGATGAGAGGTTTGGGGTGCAGGAGAGTGCTCTGGGCTGGGATCAAGGGGTTTGGAGAGTGGGAGGGGGATCAGGGCTGGGGCAAGGGGTTGGGGCGTGGGGAGAGGCACAGGGGTGCAGGCGCCGAGCGGCGCTTACCTGAAGCATGGTGCGGCCCTGACCCAGGGCCCCAGCTGGAGTGCCGGAGCGGGGCTAAGCCGCGTGGTCCGGCCCCTGACCCAGCGCCCCGGCCGGAGCACCAGAGGCGGGCCACGCCACATGTTGCAGTCCCTGACCCAGCGCCCCGGCCGGAGCAGGGCCGAGCCGCATGGTGCAGCTCGCGGGCCGGCTTAAAATGGCTCGCGGGCCGGATCCAGTCCACGGGCCGTATTTTACCCACTCCTGCCATAAGCAACATTATGGAAAGAATGGCTGGATTTCAGAGGATGGAGTTTCCAAACTCTGCAGGGGCCACTGATAGCACCAATATCCCAACACTTTGGCCACCAGGAGTGGGTGAATATGTGAACCAAAAAGGGTACTGTCCACTCATTCTGCAGAGCCTAATGGACAACCAAGGCAGATTCATTAATACAAATATGGGAAACACTGGAAAGATTCATACTGCTAGGGTGCTGAGGATATCAGAGTTGTACTTGAGGGGGGAAGGCTGGACTTTATTCCCCAGAAACTATTTGGCTCTCTACAGTGTGGCTATTCCAACACTTATTTTGAGGGACCCCTCATTCCCACTCCTAATTTGGCTAATGAAACCTTATCCCAATATCAATGATCCTCGAAAAAGGGAATTCAGTTACAAAGCCTGTAGCTGCAGAATGGTTGTGGAGCATGCGCTAGATTGGCTGATGTTGCCTTTGCACCCTTCTGGATGCCAATGTGGCCAACACTGTTTGCATACTTTTGCCTACTGCATGCTGCATAAGATTTATGAGTGTAAAGGAGAGAATAGAATAGACACAGGTCTGGTTCACAAACTGTGCAGGCAGCTGGATCCCAGCCATGGGCACAGTGGTCCTGTTTCCCCGAAGGCAAGGAAAATCAGGGATCCCATATGTGCACACAACTTACACCTGACTATGCCAATGAGCACCTTCATATCCTGTGCAGCTGCTGGAAAGGCCAATGGTCCCTCATATGCATACACTTGTGGGGCCATGTACTATGTGACCCTCATTCATTCCTGTGACTATTCACCCACTACAGACTATTATAACTGGGCACCTCTATGGGCTGAACACTTTAGGGGCTGGGTTTGTGCTGTGGAGGGTGGCAGCCGGCATAATGCAGTCATTGTGCAATGTTTTTGTCTTAACTGTTCAAACTTGTTTACAAACCTCTGTTATTGGGAGCACTGTCTCTCTTAACAACCTGATTAACATTTGGTTTGGAGGGGACAGGGGATTCATCTGTTCTCTTTTCTTTTCTTTTTTTTTTTTAACCATTCATTGTTGGTGGTACTGGCTGCTATGGAGAACAAACTCCAAAGTTGAAATGGGGCAAGGTTTGGGGAGAGGGCAGGGGAGGAGGGACTGTGTAATGAGTGGTCATAGAACATGCCTACATTGTTATTGTGGTGTTCTGTATTTGAACCAAACCATAAAAATGTTTATCTACCCATATTTTATGTTATGCAGCTTTGTCATAGCCGTGTTGGTCCCAGGATATGAGAGAAACAGGATAGGGGAGGTAATATATTTTATTGGACCAGCTTCTGTTGGTGAGAGAGACAAGCTTTTGAGTTTACACAGAATAAAAGATATTGTCTCTAATATGTTGTGTTGTGTGTTCTGCTGCTTTTAAAACTACTATTACTTTCAGTAAGCACATAACAATACACTGCATCCTTGGGACTTTAGATATTTCTTCCCTGGAGAGTGGGTTGTGGGTGTGGGTGTTGGATGGGCAGGAAAGTGCAAAGTATGAAGGCATCAGACTGACACTATTCCAATCATGTGCTGTGAATTGTGGGGTCCAACCCTGTGCCTGCCTAACAATAGTGAAATGGACAGTGGAAGAAAGAGATACACCCCAACTTTATTTGGTTCCCTGAAGTTTCACTTCAGACCACAAGGCCCTCGCCTCTCCACTGCAAAGGGACTCCACCACACTGAGTTTATCCTACTACCAAACCAGATCTTCTCCCACCCGATTCCCCAGGCTTTTCAGGAGTGAGCTCCTTTAGCTGAGCCCGAGGATTAGCCAACACAGCCTCTAGACAGAATAATGAGCTCAGCTGGGCTCCAGTAGGACCCAAGGATGCCAGCAGGCCTGCTCTTAATCTCAGTTGCAGCAGAAGCTTTCTGGCTGCTCAGGGCTTATGCCTATAGCTGTGATTACTTCTGTGCCTGCCTTGTTCCCAGACTTGCCCCAGCCTTATTCCTGTCCCCTCCTTCCTTGCTTGCTCCTGCCTCTGGCTCTGACTCTCTGCTTGACTCCTGGCTGGCTCTGGCTCTAACCCTTGATGCCAGTTCCTGGCTCTTGAATCTTGCTCCAACCACCAGGCATGACTTCTACTCCAGTAGATCTGACAGCCTACACCCTGGTCATGGCACAGCTTGTGCAGCATGGCTCAGAACCGGGAGAGGCCAGACACCAGGGACAGGGACAGTAAAAACAATTGTAGTTTTCTAAGGCAGAAAGGACTGGTGTGACTAACTTTTCCTTAGAAAATGAAATTGTTCTACAACTGTGCTCTGTGCAATATCCATCCCCAGACTTAACCCCCACCACCACCCAAAACCATGCTGAGCAGCTCCTGTGATAAGGGGACAGTAAGAACTGAGGAGCTGGGGTAGAAACACTGAAACTATGATCTTTCCTGGAACTAAAGGCATCCAGTACTCACTTTAGACAACCAACTCTAGGTTTGCTACAACTGTCCCATCTAAACCAGCCCCTAAGTTACCCTAGTCTGTGGATGCCCAGAACTATGGCAGCCTGACTGCTGGCTGAGAATTGCATAGATACAGGCTAACAATTATTTTCCTTACTAATCTGTTTTTTAGAGCTTCTGCCAAATGCATAATAGTGGTTCTTGGGAAATCAATAAAATAATGGATTTATAGCTGTGTATTGCTCTGGGACCATTTTAGGGTGGAGTGGACACTGAGCTTAAAATCAGGAATGTAGCACCAGAACAAGAGGAGCTTTTGGCAGGGAGGGTGGGGACCAGACTCAGTTTCTGGTTCCTGCTGTGGTTCAGGATCCACATCAGGCTTTTTGGGGAGACTTCTCAACCGGCTTCTCTGGGTAAAGGTACAAAATGCCATTCTCCTCATCTTCCAGGTGTTCTAGGGTGTCCTCCAGAGTCCCCTTTGCCCCCCTTGTCCTGGTCCTTTTTGGCATCCGATCAGGTGACAAGGCTGACAGAGCTGAGGAGGGGATTGTTAGCCTCTTCAGGCTCTGTACTGGAAGACCACTGGTAGTACCAAGTCAAGCTTGTTGTAGAAGGGGCACATACAATGAGCTCTTCCAGAGTTACTGTTGGAGTCTTTTGCTCTCCAGCACAGGAGCCTCAGAAGCTTGATGTACTCCTGGTACTAGGCCAGAATCTGCTCAATGCCTGCCTGCTCCAGCCTCTGTGAAATTTCTCTGTACGGGTAAATGCACTTGTTGCTCTGGGAGAAGTCATTGAGGAAAGTGTGGTCAGGTGGCTCCTCTCAGAGCAGGGTCCATGTTCACCTGTACTGATCAAGAGTGCAATAGAAAACTGTTCTGATGTGGTCAGCACAGCCCGCTACTATGGATGAAAATGGGGGAAGGGACAGGGACCTTTTACAGATTAAGTAAGGGTCAGGTAGAAAAGGGGTCATTGTATGGTAGAAAAGGAGGTGCAAGACTATTGAAACTCAAGACCTGGTATGTTTCCCTTGCTCCCATCCTCACTGCACACTGGCATGGGTACAGGGCCATGCCATAGGCTGAAGCATGTATTGACCCATACATCTCAGGTGGGCTAACTTATTCACTCTGTGTAATGTACTTCTGTACCAGATATGTTCTGGTTTAAGAACTTCTACACACCAGACATGTTCATTATAAGATCCTTTAATGCTCTGCTGGGTATGGCTAAGGTTAGCTTTAAATGAGGTATTTTATACGTATCTCCACTCAGTTGCTGAACAGTATAATACAGTTTAGCATTCAATTATACTGCCCACTAAGTGTTACATTCTTACCATTTACAAAATATACACACACCATCATGATATCTTTAAAGTTCAGTACAGATGCATCTATTAAGTGTCTCTGAATTGTACTAGTTTTCTAATTACATGACCCAAATGCATAATAACTTGGTTATCTGGCTTTCCATTAGTTGCAATGACTTGCTGTGATTGATCTGGAGTTCTTCAGTTGTTGTTGTCATCTTATTCTGCATCTGCTATTTGTAGAGCTTGCTCTGTTGATTGTTCGTTCTGAGGAACAACCTATAGACTTTGATAGCTTCTCAACTGTCAGTCTCGATTGCATGTGATCTAGCACAGAAGTACATGACATGGTGTCAAGAAAAAACTAAGAACAGAAAGAGAAGAAAAACAACAAAGGTTGCAAACAGAAGGAAAACAGCAACAAAGATTGCAGGATCACATCAACATGCAACTCTTCAATGCCCCAGAGAACTTCAGCTTTGACATGTCTTCACAGTGGACAAACTGGAAGCCATATTTTGAAAAATTTCAATTTTCAAACAAACCCGAAGAAACTGGAAATAGACAGGGATTTTTTTTTAATGTATGTGATGTGGAAGGAAGCAGAGTGTATCTTTAAATCCTTTGACTTTACTGAAGACAAAAATCCTCAGCTGCTGGATACAGGACACTAGATGTGGAGGATTCTGAGTTGCTACAGATAATTCTTTCCCAGGTATCTGCCTATTGGGTCTTGCCCACATGCTCGGAATCTAACTGATCACCATATTTGGGGTTGGGAAGCAATTGGCAGAGACCCTGGGTTTTTTCCGCCTTCTTCTGCAGCATGGGACACAGGTCACTTGCAGGTTTAAACTGGTGCAAATGGTGAATTTTCTGTAACTTGAAATCTTAAAACCATGATTTGAGGACTTCGGTAATTCAGTCAGAGATTTGGAGTCTATTTCAGGAATGGGAGGATGAGGTTCTGTGGCCTGCAATGTACAGGAGGTGAGACTAGATGACCAAGATGGTCCCTTCTGATTTAAAGTCTATGAGTAAGACAGTCATAACCCTTTAATAGTCAACTTTGTAACTATGTTTGATACATACTTTATGTCTCAGACAAATATAGGTTATGAAATGTGGGTTTCCCCAGAGAATTAAACAACAAGGGGAAAATGTTGCATGTTTTAGAAGAGCTCTATATACATTGCTGAAAACTGATTTTTTGGGGAAAACAAAACATAAAAATATAAGAGACAGTCTGGTTATTAAGTTAACAGAGAACCCTTTCACAGCAGCTCCAGTTAAAAAGAATTTTTATCCTTGCCAGACTTAAAAAAAACAAGACACTAGCTTAGAAGCTGTAAACAGATGCAATATGAGTGCTAAAAGTTGCTACTATAAGACCCCTGAGGCAAGGAGAAATAATTCTCAAGCTAAGAGGGACAAATTTCAGCCTACATGCACAATGTGTGGAAAAAGTCATATCCTAAGAAATGATGCATGGCCAGTCAGAGATGCACAGTGTAAATACATGAAATATGGACATTTCGCAGCTGCCAAAGCCGTCAGGGAGTTGACTTGTATTGCAGACTATCAAAAGTAATTTTTTGGGGGCTCTATCATGTGTGAAGACATAGAATCTGCATGAAGAGTGAAACTAAATAATCATGGCAAGACTATTGATTTTAAAACGGACTCAGGAACTGACATCACACTCGTCTCAGAGGGACTTACAATCCCCTTCAATCACACCCAAAGCTGAAGTCACCTGACACAACTCTGATAAGCCATGGAGGTACTCTGAACTGCATGGACCAGTTCATCACAAAAACAACTTACACTCTGAATACACAGTGTTTTGTCTTTGTATGTGATCAAAGGACCATAGAGCAAGAGACTTCTCAGCCACAGTTGGCAGCCAAGATGGGTCTAGTAAAAAAGGTGGAAGAACTCAATGTACTATTGCTGATATTGTATATTTGAAAGGTGACAAACACCTTAAGAGGCAATGCTAAACCATGCAGTGTGCATACACCTTGTAGGATTCCTATCCCATTTTTCAAAAAGAAAAGGAGTACTTGTGGCACCTTAGAGACTAACCAATTTATTTGAGCATGAGCTTTCGTGAGCTACAGCTCACTTCAGCTCACGAAAGCTCATGCTCAAATAAATTGGTTAGTCTCTAAGGTGCCACAAGTACTCCTTTTCTTTTTGCGAATACAGACTAACATGGCTGTTACTCTGAAACCATTTTTTGACACCACATCATGTACTTCTGTACCAGATACAGACTGGTCACACAGCTTGCTTGTACACACCAGACGTGTCTGTCATAAGATCCTTTTAATGCTCTGCTTTAAGGTTAGCTTGAAATAAGCACACTTAGTGGCTGAACAGTATAATAAGTTTAGCATGCAATTACACTCTGTACTTGCCTTCAGACACATGCTTCCAGGGTTTAGATATGGGAGCAGAAGGACTATGGCACGACTAAGTGCATCGTCATATATACAGTCACTAGTGCAGATGTATCTTTACTGGTATGAACGCAGATCTTTTTATCATTATAAAGCCACATATAAAGGATACAACTGAAGAAAATGGATACAACTATTTGGTAAACACAGGAGATGGGTAGATAAGTGATATGATGCTGCAAAGTGGTGGATATTTGCACAGATAAGTAAGAGCCCTCATTCTGGACCATGGATTTAAAAAGGCCTAAATTTCTGCCTTCCAGTAAGTAATGAATCAGCAAGTGATCTATGAAGCAATGTCTTCTGGCTAACACAAAGACAAACAGAGCAGCTATAACAATGCTTGTGATTATGAAGTGGCAACGGAAGGCACAATGAACAATTTATTGTGTGTGTTTCTGACTAAAATATGATATGATGAATAGACAGTGAAGTGTCCCCAGAAAGTACTAAGTGTTTATTAAAACAACAAAATCATGGCTGAAGAATGAAATATTTTGGGACTTGTAAGAAAAATAATATGAAAATGATTGAAAGCATAGTTTCTGTATTTGTTGTTGAAATAATTTCTGATACAGTTTATAGATGACACAGGTGTTGGGGAGTAGTAAATAATGAGAGCACAGGTCACCAATTCAGAGCTATCTGGATCACTTAGTAAACTGGGCTCAAGCAAACAATGTGTTTCAATATGGCTAAATGACCAACAATTTCAATGCTGTACTGAATGAGGCAGCAATGGACATCCATTGAAGACAAAACCATGGGTCACAAATGAAATACTACAAATGTGTGACATTAGAAAAGAACTTGAGAGGCAAGAACAGCACTGAGGGAGCTGATAGATACAGAGTGATTGGCATAAAGATCAAGAAAGGAATGAAGATGGCCAAGGAGATATGGATTGAAAAACAATGCTCTAAAATTGAAGAGTATATCAATAAAAAAAATAGCAAATGATCCTTCCACGTTGTAAAAGTTCTGACAAAGGAAAGTTGGACGAAAGCTAATGCAATTCAAGACAAAGAAGGGAACAGTCTTACGGAAGAAAGGGACAACATCAATAGGTGGACAAACTACTGTTCTGCTCTATACAACCGCCAGAAAAATGGAGAGCCTAGTGTCCTAGACAGCCCAGATTCAACAGAGGAGGATGACTTTCCAATACTATATGAAGAAGTGGAAACAGCTGTGAAATCACTCAAGAACAGAAAGGCTAAAGGTATTGACAACATCCCAGCCAAACTGATGAAATTCGGAGGAGAAATAGTAATAGATGTACTCAACAAGATCTGGCAGATCGGTGAGTGGCCCTCCATGTGGACACAGTCACAAATCATCACTCTGCCAAAGAAAGGCAACCTGCAATTGTGTCAAAATTACTGGACCATAAGCTTAATTTGCCATCCCAGCAAAGTGATGTTGAAAGTCACGTTGAACAGATTAAAGCCACGAGCAGAGAATATAATCACGGAAGAACAGGCTGGCTTTCATGCTGGAAGCAGTATCACAGAACAGATCTTCAACCTTTGTGTTCTATGTGAGAAGTACTTAAAATACCAACAGGACAACCACATCTTTGTTGACTTCAGAAAGGCATTTGACAGAGTATGGCATAAAGCTCTCTGGGCAACCATGAAAAAAGTTGAAAGTTGGTTGTAAGCTTATTCTTACCATTAAACAACTGTATGCCAAGGCCAGCAGTGCAGTTCTTGTCAATGGCACAATAGGAGAGTGGTTTCACACCACTGTTGGAGGCTGCCTTCTTTTACCCACACTGTTCAACATCTACTTGGAGAGCATAATGACTGATGCCCAAGAAGATAACACATGCACAGTCAGCATTGGGGGGGTGAACAATCTCAAATCTTCGGTTCGCTGATGACATTGACGGCCTGGCAGGCAGCGAAGATGAACTTGCCAACCTTGTGAAATAATTGGATGAAACCTCTGCAAAATATGGCATGGAAATCAGTGCAGAGAAAACCAAGCTGATGACAAACAAATGTGACAGGATCAGCTCACATATCACTGTCAGTGGACAAGACCTGGAGACAGTGAACCAGTTCAAGTATTTGGGGGAAATCACTGATGAAGGATCAAAGGCAGAAATTCTGGCAAGAACTGAACAAACAATAGCAGCAGTGGCAAATCTAAAGCCAATTTGGAGGAATAAGAACATCTCCCTGGAATCCAAACTGAAACTGCTGCATGCATTGGGTCATCTCTATTTTTCTGTATGTGTGCAAGACATGGACCTTTACAGCAGAACTTGAATGGAAAATGCAGGTAGTAGAGATTAGATACTTCTGTAAAATCCTGGACATCTCCTACTTTGACCATGTCACTAATTAAGAGGTCTGCGACATCATTACCCAATACGCTGGGTCATATGAAGACCTCCTGATGACCATGAAGAAACACAAGCTGAAGTGGTATGGCCCTGTAACACGATCATCTGGCCTATCCAAGTAACATTCTCCATGGGACAGTACAGGGGATGTAGACAGAAGAAGAGATGGATTGACCACATAAAAGAGTGGATAGAAATGGACTTTGCAGAGACTCAAGCACTGACACCCAATCGTTGAGGTGGAGACAATTGATTGATTGCTCATCAGTGATGGTGCCCCAATGACCCATGCGGTTAAGGGAATGATGATGATGATGATGATGATGAAATGTATACATCTAGGAACAAAGAATGTAGGCCATATTTACAGGATGGGGGGCTCTATCCTGGGAAGCAATGACTGAAAAAGAGTTGGGGGTCATAGTGGATAATCAGCTGAACATGAATACCCAAGAGAGTCCTGTGGTCAAAAGGGCTAATGTGGTCTTTGGATACCAAAAAAGAGGGCTTAGAATACTGTGTTTAGTTCTGAAGCCCACAATTCAAGAAGGATATGGATACATTGAAGAGGATTCATAGAAGAACCACAAGATGGCATTGCTTCATAATCACATGCCTTTTCGTGATAGGTCTATTTAGCTTAACAAAGAGAAGGTTAAGGGTTGCCTTGATTACAGTTTGTAAATATCTACCTGGGGAGCAAATTCTTTATAATGGGCTCTTCAGTCTAGCAGACAAAGATATAACAAGATCCAATGGCTGGAACTTGAAGCTAGACAAATTCAGACTGGAAACAAAATGTAAAATGTTAACAGTGAGGATAATTAACCATTGGAACAACTTACCAAAGATGGTGCTGGATTCTCCATCATTGACAACTTTTAAATCAAGATTGAATGTTTTTTTTCTAAAAGATATGCTCTAGTAATTATTTTGGAGAGGTTCTGTGACCTGTGTTATATAGGAGGTCAGACTAGATGATCAGACTGGTCCCTTCTGGCCTTGGAATCTATATAGTAATAATCACAGCTTAATACAACATATATATATATATATATATATATATATATATATATATATATATATATATATACTATAAACATGAGTTCCAGTACTTTTTAGGTGGTGATACTTCAACTGTAGCTCTGATTTTTTTTCCCCCTGTATCTGCTTTCAACTTGTCTGACAATCACATGTCCTAAGAACTATAGTGTTTTCCTTTTGTACAGGGTTTTATTTCCTATTTAATTTTTATTCCATCAGCCTCAGTGACTTTAAAAACTTGCTCTAATGATGTGGAAGATTCTTCTTAATTCCCACAAACTAAAATTTTATCTATTTCCAGTCACAGTAAGGGACATGTGTCCATATATCTTAACTTGTCATTCTATAATGTGACTTACATATATGTAACAGCACATTTAACTCACACATATAAGTCCATGTGTTATCTTGGTATGATAAAGTCTGGGAGCAGAGAGGAGATTTGGCGAGCGTATTTGTGACTTACAAGATACTTGCAGGTCTTCATACTTTCAATCTAGTGATAGACCACAAACAACTCACATCATTAATAAACATGAAGACATAGACCATTTGCCCAGTAGATGCCTTTAGATTGCTCAGTTACTTGATGAGATTTAAGCCTATTGCAGAATATGTACCAAGGAATTCCTTAGTAGTAGCTGACACTTTATTGAGGAGTTATTTTGATTGCTCATATTTTCCAGCAGCTGGGGATAATATCAAAGCACTATAAGAGTGTATTTTTTTAGTAGGATGCCAGCCTCTTCTGCCACACTTGGAATGGATGAAAATAACCACTAGCGTTGATACACAGCTGTACACGATATCCAAATTTATGACACATTTGGCTTAGTTATTTACCAAGGGTCTCATATCCAGCCCCTAATGTCTGTGCAATAAGAGTGGAACTCTCAGAAGTTGAATGTCTGAGTAGCTACGACAGGTTTATTGCAGTCCCGCAGTACTTAAAGGATAATATATTGGAAAGGATGCATGACAGAAATAGAATTTCACAAAATGGAGGGAGGAAGGGAGCCAAAAAGTGGACGTGATATCTTAGTGTAAGGTAGGACTTAACACACAAAGTGGAATTATAGACATAAGGTGGGTGAAGCAATATATTTTATTGAACCAGCTTCTGTTTGGTGAGAGAGACAAGCTTACCTCACCTAATGTGTCTCTAATCTGTGACTGACTGGCTACAACAACACTGCATACAAAAGTAGAATTATGACAGCTTTGCAGAATGGCCACAATGTCACAATACAAAAAATCTCTTACCCACAGAATTACTTGATAGGCCTTCAAAAAGAATAATCCTAGATCTGTGTGAAGAAAAGGGAAATAGTTTTTTAGTAGCCAGCGATTCCTCTAGATTTGTGGAAATTCTCATTAGGCCCACACGTCAGCTGTTCATATAAGAGTTCCAAAGTACATATTTTCATTTTGGAAGAAATAGCTACTGATGACAGATCACAATTTGCCATCTCTGAATTCCAGACTTTTCAAATAGTGCATTATTTCAAGTACTGCTAGCTTCCGAAAGATACAAAGGAGAGTATTGGTGGAGAGAGTAGTAGAGGTGCTAAGCTCATTTTACAAAAGAAAAAAAAAAGAACCGATATTAACTTTGCTGACTACTAAGGTAACCTTCATCTCAGTCCCTGGAGTAAGCTCAGATCAGGCTATGACTACACTATAAGCTAAAGAGGTTCACTCGTATGCTATGGCTGCTTTACATTATGGGGATGGCACAAAACACCAAGAATACACCAGTGTATCTTTCCCTATTTATAAATTGATAACCTTATACAGTAAAACCTTAGTTAACCAGAATTTTTGACTTATCGGCACCCCCCAATCCCACAACATGCTGGATAACAATCAGGGCGGGAGTTTGGGTGCAGGAGGGTGCTCAGGGCTGAGGGTTGGGACATGGGAAGGGGTACAGGATGTGGGATCTAGGAGGGGGCTTGGGGCAGGGGTTAGAGTGCGGGAGGAGTTTTGAGGTGCTGGATCCGGGAGGCACTACCCTCGGGTGGCTCCCTGCAATAGCCAAATATCCGGAGAGGTATGGCCAGGTGGCTCTGCGCACTGCCTCCGCCCGCAGGTGCCCCCCCCCAGCTCCCATTGGCCAAGGTCAATGCTCCTAGGCCAAAGAATGGCCACGGGGGCTCCATGTGCTGCCCTCACCCTGCCCCAAGCACTGGCTCCACGACTCCCATTGGCCGGGGACCGCAGACACCACCCCTGCATGTCCCACTGGCTTCCTCTCCCTCACCCCAACCCCCTGCACCAACCCCCCTCCCGCACCCCAACTCCCTCCCAGAGCCCATGCCCCATACCCCATCCCAAAATGCCAGTCTATAGAGCTTTCCAGTTTGTACAATGCCAGATAACACAGCTCTTTCTGTAGGGTCTTTCATACATAGCACCACAAAATATTTCAGTCCAATGCAATGCATACAAACATACACTGCTTCTAATCAATAACATAAAGTGGTTTGCTGTGTTTTGTTTAATTAAATATTCTATGAGACCATTTTACAGTGATTGGTTGGATTTACCTGGAACTAAATTTATCAGCCAGCCTGTCATTCTGTCTTTCTACTTATAGTAACTATCACATTGCTTCTTAGGCAGACTTTGAGATACTAATGTTGTCAGATCAGCCTTTAAAATACGATGCAATGTTTGCTGAAATTTTGATAATTATTTTCCCATAAAGTTCCTACAGTATCATGAATTTTTAAAGTAGTTATTCTGAAATCTGGGCATTCTGCTTTATTCGGGTTCATATACTGTGATGATTTATGATTGAAACATGATCATTTATATCATTAATATTGCCACTGTTAGACAATTGCAACAAATCTTGTACAAAGTTTGTCATGTAAGGTATCAATGGAAAAGTTGTGATTTGCTGAATATGATTATCCTGTGTGTATGCACGTATCATCTTTGTATCTAAAGTTATGAATATTGAGTAAGTACTAATATTTCAGATGTTTCTGTCCTGTGGTAACACCCACCAGGTAATTTACATTCAGTCTAGCCAGCACATTATGAATGAGCTATTCAAACTTATAGCCCATCAAAGAACACTTAGCTCTCACAGTGCCTGTAGAAGAAGCTTGTCCCCACCTGGTGAGCCTTCCTGTGGATGCATTAGCCAAAATATGGGTAATGGCTCCTCCTATGAGTTATCAAAACATGTAAGGACATGTGACTTGATCATGTGACCCTGTACTCCATCTTGTGCCTGTAATTTCCCACAAACTAAGACTCAGAGTGTTTCCGCCACCTGGGAGAAGGTATAAAAAAACCTTGGAAGTGTCTCCACTTTGCCTCTTTCCTGCTCTGATCTCTGGACTTACACGAAAAGGACCATTCCAACCAATGGACTGAGGACCTTCCAATAATTTGGAATTTACTAGAGATTTTACAAGCCAGCATTCTGTAACATTACTGCTTCAAACTTGACACAAGAACTTTGCAAGAAGTGTATGTATTTTTTTTTTCTTGACCATTTAAACTCTCTCCTCTTTCTTTTTTCTTTTAAATAAACCTTTAGATATTAGGTACCCAAGGATTGGCAATAGCGTGATCATTGGATAAGGTCTGAGTTAAATATTGACCTGGCTGTTTGGCTGATCTCTTGGGAGTAGAAGGATGCTTCGTTTGATTAAATTGGTTTTAAATAACCACTCATCACAAAGTCTAGCGTCTGGGTGGTGAAATAAGAGCTGGAATGCCTAAGGAGACTGCATTTCTGACTTCTTGTTAACCAGTTTGGTGAGACAGAAGTTTACTTTTGTTACTGGCTTGGTATATCTAATGGAAGAATAACCATCGATTTGGATTGGGTCTGCCCCATTTCTCAGCAGTTTGTCCTGAATTTGGCATCCTCAGCTGTGACCCACTGAGACACGGTGACATTTACAACACCTAGAAACATAGTATCTGAATGACTCCCTGTAGCATGTTAATCATTAATCATTGGAACAACTTACCATACATACTTGTCCTAGATCATTATTCTTACTTCCCTGAGCGTCTTACTTGAATATATTACAGCTGAACATGTGATTGTGCATGTCAAATCTATTTTTGCTAGACATGCCATTCCTGACATAGCAATGTCTGACAAAGGGCTACAGTTTAATGGGCATGAGTTTTAAGCAGTTTGCAGTGAAGTTTGGATTTAGTCATGTGATCACTAGTCCCCATTATCTCCAGTCCAACAGCTTGGTGGAAAACTGTCAGAATAATAAAGCATCTTCAGAAAAAGGCTGCAGAGTCAGGCTCTGATTCATATTCAACCCTGTTAAATTACAGAATGGCACTAATGAAGCCTGGTTGCACCTGCTGATATTTATTTGAACAAAAAAATGGAAAAAAAGAATGTCTTCACTGTTGGAAACTAACGTTAGAGTCACTGGGGATTTGTGGAACCATGAAAGAGTCAAAAAGACAAATTTAAAAAGTCAACATGTTTTGGAGTTCTGGAAGCTGCCACCTCTTGGCGGAAAAAAGAGTTTGTGCATTCTGACGATGGGTGACAAAATGGTCATAAGCAGCAGTGGTGTCACAAGATGTTGCCTTAGAGTCATATGAAGTTGTCACACCAGATAGAGTCATACTGAGGAGGAATAAGTGATAACTTCTCTAAAACCTAGCAGGGAATGAGATAAGAGGAAAGAAGCAGGCAACAACCACAGCAGGTCAAGACAATACAGCCCCAGGACATGTAACAACCATTGTAAGTGGACTTCAACAAAAAAAAAAGGCGTACTTGTGCACCTTAGACTAACAAATTTATTTGAGCATAAGCTTTCGTGAGCTACAGTTCACTTCTGAGCTGTAGCTCACTAAAGCTTATGCTCAAATAAATTTGTTAGTCTAAGGTGCCACAAGTCCTCCTTTTCTTTTTGCGGATATGGACTAACATGACTGCTACTCTGAAACCAGTAAGTGGACTTGACACCTCCAAATAGCAATAGTGCTGATGTTTAAAGGGAGTCTTTGAGGGCTAAGTGATATCTCAGGGCACCTTAAAGACTAATAGAACATCAATAGTAAATTTGGTTATGAGGTTGGTATGCTACATGAAAAAACTGTTTTAAACTTATAAAGTGCAATTTAAATTATATGTTTTTTTTCCTGGTCCTGCTTGCAGGCTAGTAGGCTCTGTAAGGAAGCATATAATCTGGGCCTAGCACAGTCAGTTCTCCAGAGAGCCAGTCTACTGTAAAGTGGATTGAGTTGTTGTTCCCTGATGTTGGGAGCAGCCTGCTTTTTCTCTCCCTGTTTTAGTTTCATGTGTGTTATTGTTCTGAATTCCAATAAATAAATAGTGTTACTCTTGCTTTAAGGTTGCAGTGTATTTTTATGTTTTTATCTGACATCTCTGTAAACATAACAGTTGGATACAAGGATTTTTAATTATGTATTATATTGTGTTGGGTTTTTTTTTTAATGTTTTTGTTATGTTTTTGCTGGGAAGGGAAGATGCGGTATTGGGAACTATGCCTTTAGGGGTTGAGTTTCCTAGACAGAGTCTGCGTTGGGTGCTTCAGAATCTTGTGTTGCTGTCATGAACAGTCATTTGGAATTGGACACAAAATTAAGCTGATCTCTTTTAAACACTACGTGTTCACTGATCACTATAGTGAGCAGAGAATGAGCATATTGAAGAGTTATGACTCTGTTATGTGTTTCATGCCAATGAATCACTTAGCTATGCATTCCCTCTTTGGCCTTATGCTTTCAACCAGGCAACTACATTTTAGAAAGCACATGGATCTCATTAACGCATGGCCAGTGTCACCTATATTCTTTGTCCTGATCATCATTTATAAAGTCTCCCTAAATCTTGGTTAAGGGTTATACGAATGACCCTCTGATCCTGAAGTGCACATGATTATCCTTTCTAGGTACTATATAGGAAAAAAAGAAGAAAAACATACCCCTACTGAAGAACCTTGGTAATTCACACTGACTAGGACACCAATGGGGAGGTACTAAGCAATCAAATGTGACAGAAGTACGTTGACAACAATCAAGGATGCTGTGGTGTAAAACACTGTTTGTGTATGTATTTTCACAAGTTTTGTTTTAACTTTTAACTTCATGAAATGATACAAAATTATTATTTGTGGATGAATCGTGTGCTGGACAGAACATAAAAGATGTGTGTGATCCTATGCCCCATAATCTTCATAGAAAAATGCTTCTGATATAAATATGACATAATTAAGATGTTTTATGCAAGATGTGTCATGTGAGGTATCATTGGAAAGTCTATGATTTACTGAATGTGATTATCTAATATGTATGCATGTATCATTTCTGTATCTGAAGTTAGAAATACTGACTAGTTGTAATAATTATATAAACTGTGTGTATTTGGGGAACGCCCACCAGACAGTTTGCAATCAGCCTGGATGGGCCATTAGGAAGCACAATAGGGCTTTGAAGATACTAATAACCCTCCTTCCCAAGAAGTTTCCTGGGAAGCTGATTTGACATGCCAGGGTCACGTGATCGTGTCACCTGGTACAGAATACATTTTGAAATATTGGTACTTTTCCATGGGAAGGAGGTGGGGGTCAAAACTGGTAAACAAAAGATTCCTGTCATATGCAAATCCTATTTAAGGCTGGGGAGTGAGTTAATCTGGGCTCTTCTCAACTGCATCCCCGCCCAAGAAAGAAAATTGCTGAAAACACCTGAAGAAACAAAAGAACTAAGCTAGGGGAGGAAGGGGTGAGCCCAAACAAGATAGATCAGCCTGTAAAAGAAATCCCTGGAGATTTAAGCTGCAAGTAGTGCAGTTTACCTTCAAGAAACTCTGCAACCTGCTTGAAACAACATTTAGGGTGAGAAATTATTATTTGTAGCCAGTATTCCTTAGTGTATTAAGCTTAGTTTGCATGTTTTGTTTTATTTGCTCAGTAATCTGCTGTGTTCTGTTTGCTATCCCTTATAATCACTTAAATTTCACCTTTTGTAGTTGATAAAGTTGTTTTTTGTTTATCCAAACCTCAGTTTTTCCATTCAGAACTGGCCGGGGGGGGGGGGGGGGGCGCGTAGAAAGCTAGGCATATCTTCCTCCACATTGAGGGAGGGGGCGAATTTCATGAGTTTGTGCTCTGTTAATCTTTAAACAATGCAAGACAATATAATTTTGGGTTTACATTCCAGAGAGTGTGTTCCCCAGAGTGCTGGGCAATTCCCCAAGCTGAGCCCTCCCACACAGAGCTGATTGCAAACTCTGTGTGATTCTAAATCTGGGTGTGTCCCTACCTGTGTGTGTGCTGGAAGGGGTCTTGAGAGCCTGACACAGTAGCACAGAGTGGGGGGTGTACCCAAGCTGGTGGGACAGGTGGGCTCAGTGGGACCCCAGCACATCGGATGGCACCCCGAAAGGGGTTCAAACCTATCACCCTGCCCTTGGAACTCACATTCAATGTAGTTAAAATGCAGTGTTTTGTCAAGGTTGTAGCAGCTCTAATAGGAGAGAATAGATAAGATTTGGTTGTAATAAGCCTAAAGGAGATTATTCTCTTTAAAGACACAAAGAGGAGCCTATAGTTCTGCCTGGCACTCAAGCTCCCAAAATATGTGGACACAGCCAGAGTTGCCTAATGTCAGACTCACTGCATAGGGTCTTTGTACACCCTGGTCTGGGTTAGGCAGTCATGTAAGGGACTGTGACTGAACAAAAAAGGAATGAAAACAATACAAAACCTCAATACAATCCTCTATTAAATCTATGCAGAAAAGTTGGGTAAGACCAGTAGGCCTTGTGAAATATATGGGGTTTGTGGAATAATGAAGTCAAGACTAGTGAGATACTACTGTATTTAGAAGCACAAAACAACAATAAAATGAAAGCTGGAATATAAATTCACGTGTTAGCACAGAAAATGAAATAAAGAAAAAAAAGTGTGTGTGGGGGAGAAAATTTGGCTTTCCTTTATGTCAGATTTTGCTTTAACACAATCTCTGTCACCAAACTGTGATTGTCCATAAATATTTGCTATGCATTTGGACCTACAGCCAAGTGTGACCACTTACAATAAAACATTCATTGTGATGCTTTGAGGTCTTCAGAGGTACATAAAATAGTTCCCAAATTGCACATTACATGCAGTTTTCCATTACACACTGCACAAAATGTCCTTGACATTCAAGAGTTTGCCATACATATTTTAGCATGCATCACTCCAGGGTGTATTTGAAAATACCCTCCACTTGCCTTTAATAATAATGACTTGTCATGTGGAATCCAGATCTTGGTTAATCTAACATAATATGTACTTGATGGTTTTTATTAACTGTCAAAGGAAGCCCAATAGCCGTCAGAAACATTTTTCCCTTCTGTCATGCATTTGTTCCCAGCATGTTTCATTTCTGACCACTAATGTAAAAGGTTAATAAACTACAGTATTAGATGTCATTAATATTTAGTGGCATGGCAAGTGAATAATTTTGCAGACTTTTGATTTTAAATATATTGGCCATTAATGTGACTATTTTACAGACTTGTAAAAGTGCACTATGCTGCATGCATCCTCTAATTTGAAAGCTAACAAGTCTGAAGAATCTTTGCTATGTTAGACTGTTCTCACCTTTATTGAAATTCAGATGATTGTTTCTGAATTTTGAAGGGCTAATTTTTCCTTCATATTCAATCTTCTTCCCTTTTTTTTTCTTCTTGTTATTTATGAGTTATTATTAATCTATTTTTCTTTTATACACATCTTCATTACGTGTTGAATGTAAAATGGATATAGATAATAGAGACTCACACTAGAGTTTGGGTCCATTTGATCATTGATCGCTACCTTTTTGATGATGATGGTCATTTGTTTTCTATATAGTATTATATCTCAAACAAAGAAACTAAGTCAGTCCCGAGTTATAATTATACAAATGTAATTCTATGTGTGCTAACTGGAATCATTAAAGGTGCATAGAGCTATGGGAATATGGATCTGTACTTTATTTACTGAAGTAATTATGGAGTAAAATCATTGATGGCACTGGAGCTATTCTTGATTTACCTGAGTGTAACTGACATCAGAATTTAACTAAAAGAGTTCTATTGACCTAAGCCTTCAAAAATGGGCTTTGTAGTTTGTTTTCTTTTATAAAGTCCACTATTTCTCACTCCAGCCTCATTTAAAAACTATTTCAATTTCATTAGCAAAGTATTGTTTAATAGGTTTATTTAACCAGTGGTTTGTTTCCCTCTTTGGCTTGGCTTATATAAAATCTTTTGTTTGAATGGGAAAACAAATGAATAGATTCTCCATGTTCTTCACTCCACCTTTCTGCACGTTCACAGAATCCTTAACTTGGCTTTCCCTCAGTAAACGCTATGCATGCACACACATGTGCTTCTTAAGGTGTATGGGTCCAAAATATTGCAAAGAAGTTGGAAGATCCATATGATGCCCTCGGGTGGCAATTTGTTTTGTACTGTCTGGGTTAGCTGAAAGATGTATAGAATCACATATAGAAAAAGAAATCCTATTTCTTTTGATTTTGTTGAACTGACTTGAAACACTTCCTTTCAAATTTGATCAACATTAAACTGCATTTCTTTTGCCTTATGCAAGGTGTAGACTGGATCCTATTGTCTTCTATGGGCTCCCTGGAGGACTTCATCTCCCACAGTGCAATGCACACCCAACTGAGCGACTGACTGAGCTGTGTGTACATCGGGGAGTCATATAGCTCTAAGGACATCATAGGAGGTGTACTCCATCCAAGGATGCTGGTCCATACTGGAGGATATCTTCTATGATGCATCCAGAGTTTGCATCTAATATACCACCCAGTTTGGTCAGCTGGGTCTACATGGCATTATGGGAGAGGTAATCTGTTTTGGATGCTGGCCTATCAGAGACAATAGTGGCCCAAACTACAAATCCTAAAAGGCAATGATCTAGGGAAATGCAATTAAATTTATTTTAATGGTCAACTCAATAAGACAAAGTATTCTGATTTGGGTCAAACTGACCTAAAACAAAATATGTAACTGATTTTTCTCAATGCAAAATAAAAAAAAAAAAGGAAAAATTGAGATTTTCCCAAGTAAAATTTCAATTTTTATAGAAACTGCACTTTCCACTGTAAAATCATTCAGATGGAAAATTTCCAGCTACCTCTTATGTCAGCCTTCTGTTGGGTTAGAAATATGCACATTAGTGATTAAAAAAAAAAGTTCATAGTGCAATCATCTTGTCTATTGTAGCAATGGCATGATGTCTTGAGTTGCTGACAAAAATTTCAGTTATGAATATTGAATAAATCAGGCAACTTGGTAACAGCTAAGGGCCTAACTTTGCCATATTTACTCATATAGAGTGGTAGCCATGTTAGTCTGTATTAGCAAAAACAATGAGGAGTCCTTGTGGCACCTTAAGAGACTAACAAATGTATGTGGGCATAGGCTTTCGTGAGCTAGAACCCACTTCATCAGTGGCATGGAGTAGAAAATACAGGAGCAGCTATAAATTCATGAAAAGATGGGAGTTGCCTTACCGAGTGTGAGGTCAGTCTAATGAGACAATTCAATTAACAGTAGGATACCAAGGGAGGAAAAATAACTTTTGAAGTGGTAATGAGAGTGGCCCATTTCAAACAGTTGACAAGAAGGTGTGAGTAACAGTAGGAGGAAATTGTATGGGGGAAATTTAGGTTTAGGTTTTGTAATGACCCAACCACTGTGTCTTTATTCAGGCCTACGGTAATGGTGTCCAGTTTGCAAATTAATTCAATTTCTGCAGTTTCACGTTGGAGTCTATTTTTGAAGGTTTTTTGTTGAAGAATTGCCACTTTTAGGTCTGTTATTGAGTGACCAGGAAGACGGAAGTGTTCTCCTACTGGGTTTTGAATGTTATAATTACTGATGTGTCCATTATTATAATTATTTGTGTCCATTTATTTTGCGTGGAGACTGTCCAGTTTGGCCAATGTCCATGGCAGAGGGGCATTGCTGGCACATGACAGCATATATCACATTGGTAGATGTGCAGGAGAATGAGCCCCTGATGGTGTGGCTGTTGTGGTTAGGTCCTATGATGGAGTCCCTTGAATAGATATGTGGACAGAGTTGGAACCGGGGTTTGTTTCAGGGTTTGGTTCCTGGGTTGGTGTTTTTGTTGTGTGGTGTGAAGTTGCTGGTGAGTATTTGCTTTAGGTGGGGGATGGGAGGGTGTCTGTAAGTGAGGACTGGCCTGTCTCCCAAAGCCTGTGAGAGTGAAGGATCATCCCTCAGGATAGGTTGTAGATCCTTGATGATGCGCTGGAGAGGTTTTAGTTGGGGGCTGTAGGTGATGGCTAGTGGCATTCTGTTACTTTCTTTGTTGGGCCTGTCTTGTAGGAGGTGACTTCTGGGTACCCTTCTGGCTCTGTCAATCTGTTTCTTCACTTCAACAGGTAGGTATTGTAGTTTTAAGAACGCTTGAGAGAGATCCTGTAAGTGTTTGTCTCTGTCTGAGGGACTGGAGCAAATGCGGTTGTATCTTACAGCTTGGCTGTAGACAATGGATCGTGTGATGTGGTCTGGATGAAAGCTGGAGGCATGCAGGTAAGTATAGCGGTCAGTAGGTTTCCAGTATAGGGTAGTGTTTATGTGACCATCACTTATTAGCGCTGTAGTGTCTAGGAAGTGGACCTCTTGTGTGGACTGGCCCAGGCTGAGGTTGATAGTGAGGTGGAAATTATTGAAATGGGACAACTCAGAATAAAATTCCACTCCACATTAATAATTTGGAAAATGGAGGTCTTAAATTAATGGGCTATTCCTGGGACTTATGGATTACTATAACTTCCTTAATTAAAAATAAAAACGGACAAAAGAAAAAAAGTTCCTACTGATTTTTAAAAAGCAGTTAGGATTATGTAAAAACAAATGATGACTAGAGAATTTAAAAATCACATAACCTCAGTTTAGCTTTAGAACTTTTCTGAACTACAGGGGAATCTTCTGTTGATTCTTTTGAGGGTTTCTTAGAAGAGAAAGTCTTCAAAGTCCTCCTTCCTTGGCTCCCTGCAAGGAGATTTAATCATTTAAAAGTACAGTGTACTTGTAGCTTAGTTGAAAAACCAGTGTCTATTTAATCTAGGTCAACAGATCAAACTCACACTATGAAGGAGAACTCTAGTGGTGAGTGACACTCTTTCAGTCCCGTGAGATCATGAGAGAGAGAGTGCAAGTGTTCTTACATTAATGAAGTTCATACTTCTAGTTCCTGTTATCTCTCATGGAAATAATGGATTACTTAACCCCTGTGACTGCACAACATCGCATGCAATTTTCATGCCATACTGCACAACTACACTGCCTATATCATTTGCTCCACTTTAAATACCAGTTAGTACTCTTTGGTGTTATTAATAGAAAGTCAATCTTTAACCATCTGAAAGTGATTACTTTTAAACAAACCTAAAGGTAAGCAAATATTCATAGACAGGAATTATCCATGAATATTAAAATGTACCTATTTCACATGGTCATTCAATCAGCTAATTATCCATAAAAACTTATTTGCCACTTGAATTACAGCTTTCCGAAGAGTAATTTTGGCAGACTTAGCAACTAAACCCTGCCAAAAACTCTCTTGCATGTACCGCATGGTGTGTGTGTGGGGAAAACCCTGAAATAATGTTCAGAAGAGATACAGTAATTACTTTGATACGGGGTGGGAAGGTTGCATTGTATCATATCCTATTGTGTTGTTAATTAGTTTTCACTAGTAAAAAGGAATCTAATCATACAATGTTCTCTGAGTGCAGTATATTTCCATACATTTTGCCTGATTTAATTGCACAAATTGACTATTGAATATATTAAACACAGAACTTGTTGCCAGCAAATTTTTACCACAACCTGTTGCTTAGAGTGAACATTCCAGAATGAAGACTCTCACAAATTCCTAGCCTATTCTTTCATGGGAGCCATAGTGGAGCTCCCCAAACTGGACACTGCCAGAGTGCTGTCTTTAGGTCCCATGTACTCCTTCATGTCCCTTAAAGTTCCCTTAATATGAATAGGTGGCAGCACTGTCTCTTTCCTCAGCCTCTCTACCACGCTTCCTAGGCACAGAAACTCTATTTCTTACCCTTTCATGAAAATGGGACCATGCAGCCTCAGCGTCAAGGCCCCAGGACCAGTGCTGACAACCTCTCCTCAACCCCCCACTCCCAACTTGTCAGTTATTTAAGCATATTCTTTTCCAGAGCTCTAATCTTGTGAGCATCTACATTCACAGTTACCCCTTCAGGGACATGGGATAGTGAAGCAAACAGACACACTGACTCTGTAAGGGGCCACAAACCAGTCACTCTTTACTAGAGCTGGTTGGGAATTTTCCAACCATACAGGTTTTTGCTGGAAAATGCCTCTGTTGAAAGTGAATTTTTTGTGTGGAAATATCCCAATATTGATTAACTTCCACCATCACAGAGGCAGATTTCCATCTGATTTCCTACCAGCTCACCTGGTGGGTTGCTGCAGACCCTGAGCTCCCAAGAGCTGCAGCTCTGGGGTACCCCTGTCATCCTGACTTCCTGAGATCTGGGAATCTCACGTAGTCCAAGCTCCTAGCTCCGCTGCTGGAGCATCTCCTGACTCTGAGGGGCTCCTTAAAATGTTCCCCCAAGATCTGGATGCAGCCTGGGGAACCCCTGGAGTTGGGACAGCCACTGCTCTGTTTCATTTATTGGAAAATCCTCGGGAAACATTTTTAGTTTTCCAATATGATTTGGGGGGAGAAGGGGAAGGAGGAATCTCCTTTGCATGGGAAATTTCAAAATTTCAAGGTTTTTTTTTTTTTTTGTTCCACTCCACAGTTACAGATGCACAACAGGGAGAAGAATCTGGCCACTGTTCAACTCTGAACCTTCCTTTTAAAAGCTACCAGCAATTACTTTTTTAAATGTAGTACCCTAGATTCCACACGTATGTGACTTCAGTTGCTCACCCCCATCCCCCCAGGAAGGGCAGTAGCAATGGGCAAAGCAGGGGTGAGAAGGGATAAGAAGGACTGCTCAGTGGTTGTGGGGGTAAATTCCATTTCCCCACTTCCACTTAATTTCTTGCAAATGGGCTTTGTGCAGGAAGGGTTGAACTCCACCGAAGTTGAATCCACATATAGACTTAAACATTACAAATACACTGAGTATAGTTTAAAAGTGAGATGCAGTGCTGCACACCTTTAATTAACAATATAAATATTTTCAAAATCACATTGTACAATGGCCATGAGACACTCCAATATGAGCACTCTGTAGTGCTAATTCACACATAGTCACATTGGTGGTGACTTATCCTTCAGCCTCCTGGCTTGCAGCAATACACTAGGCATGAATTAATGCAATGCAGTTTATGTCCTGCCATATCTTATTGCTTAGTAAATAGTGAACCAGTTCATTAAACTGGAGAGATGGAATTTCTGGCCACCATGACTGAATAACTCTTTAAGCAGTGCAAAGTTTTCTTTCAACTTCCCTTCTCTCAAGTCTCTTATAAGAACTATTCACACAAACATTTGTTCGCTGTTCTTGAATGCAGTTGCTTCTTCATCATTGCAGTAATCCATGTATTGCAAGATAATAAAGGGTGGGGACACTGACATTCTGCCCCTCTTCCCCCCTCCCCGCACCCATGTCTTTTAAAATGATGGTTTAAACTGTGACACTGAAACATCATTTCAGGAAGCATCCCCCAAACAAACATTTCTGACACAGCAGTATAATTTCCAAGAATACTATAAAAAGAAAAGGAGTACTTGTGGCACCTTAGAGACTAACCAATTTATTTGAGCATAAGCTTTCGTGAGCTACAGCTCACTTCATCGGATGCATTCAGTGGAAAATACAGTGAGGAGATTTATATACACAGAGAACATGAAACAATGGGTGTTACCATACACACTGTAAGGAGAGTGATCACTTAAGATGAGCTATTACCAGCAGGAGAGGGGGGTGGGGAGAAAACCTTTTGTAGTGATAATCAAGGTGGGCCATTTCCAGCAGTTAACAAGAACATCTGAGGAACAGTGTGTGTGGGGGGGGAATAAACATGGGGAAATAGTTTTACTTTGTGTAATGACTCATCCACTCCCAGTCTCTATTCAAGCCTGAGTTAATTGTATCTAGTTTGCAAATTAATTCCAATTCAGCAGTCTCTCCTTGTAGTCTGTTTTTAAAGTCTTTTTGTTGTAATATTGTTACTTTTAGGTCAGAGATCGAGTGACCAGAGAGACTGAAGTGTTCTCTGACTGGTTTATGAATGTTACAATTCTTGACATCTGATTTGTATCCATTTATTTTTTTTTACGTAGAGACTGTCCAGTTTGACCAATGTACATGGCAGAGGGGCATTGCTGGCACATGATGGCATATATCACATTGGTAGATGTGCAGGTGAATGATCCTCTGATAGTGTGGCTGATGTGATTAGGCCCTATGATGGTGTCCCCTGAATAGATATGTGGACACAGTTGGCAACGGGCTTTGTTGCAAGGACAGGTTCCTGGGTTACTGGTTCTGTGGTGTGTTGTGTGGTTGCTGGTGAGTATTTGCTTCAGGTTGGGCGGCTGTCTGTAGGCAACAGACTCCAAGGAGAGACTGCTGAATCGGAATTAATTTGCAAACTGGATACAATTAACTCAGGCTTGAATAGAGACTGGGAGTGGATGAGTATTACACAAAGAAAAACTATTTCCCCATGTTTATTCCCCCCCCCCACACACACACACTGTTCCTCAGACATTCTTGTTAAGTGCTGGAAATGGCCCACCTTGATTATCACTACAAAAGGTTTTCTCCCCCCCCCCCCGCTCTCCTGCTGGTAATAGCTCATCTTAAGTGATCACTCTCCTTACAGTGTGTATGATAACACACATTTTTTCACGTTCTGTGTGTATATAAATCTCCTCACTGTATTTTCCACTGAATGCATCCAATGAAGTGAGCTGTAGCTCACGAAAGCTTATGCTCAAATAAATTGGTTAGTCTCTAAGGTGCCACAAGTACTCCTTTTCTTTTTGCAAATACAGACTAACATGGCTGCTACTCTGAAACCAAGAATACTATGTAAGGAAGGAGCACCACAGAAGATATTCCTGGATATAAAACTAGGAATAGAAATAGCACCTCTTCCACAGAGATGTAGCAGTAATTTGCATGTTCAAGGGCAAAACAAAGTAATAAATATCTGCCCTACAAGTGGGTAGTAAAGCTGATTGTGGAACACACGTTAATTCTGAATCTCATTCTTACAGGGTGTACCAGGCATTCACTACCCCCTCCCATCCCCCAGTGGAGACCATGCTGCGTTAATGCACCATGCCCTAGGAAGTGGACCATTAAGAAAAGAAGGGCAGTGAGTCTGGATCTGCGGGGTTGCCTATAAGGCCTCCCAGGGCCAGCTGTTGGTGTAATGAGAGAGACATAGTCCTTCAGCGGCTAGATGGCCTGGGACTAGGCAGAGGCCAATCAGGGCCCAGTAGGCCAGATAAAAGGACTGTCTGCTGCTGTCAAATTTCAGTTCTGGGGATGTCATGAGAAAAGAGGAAGGATTCTCCCTCTTCCTTAGCCCAAGAAGCCAGTCCTGCTCAGAGGCTGATCCTGACTGCACTTTTCATTTTAGTCAGTGAGAGACTTTTGATTTATTTTGTGGAGTATAAGGCCCAGGTAGACAATCCTAAATTAGACATTAGGGTTTTATGGGTCACCATACCCCTGAGGACAGCTAATCATCAACAGGAGCCTTTGCCTGGTGTCCCTCCGCTTTGGCTGCAGTGGGTTTCAAGGGCCAGGATTCCTAGCCACTAACGGGTGGTGTCTCGACCTGACTGTTTACAGTAGTCAGGAATGCTCCCTTACCTTCCTATGTGGTTTTGACGATTCCCACTTGGTACTTATCCGTGTGACTATCCCGATACCTGATATATATACTGCTTTGACACCTACGTAATGGATGAACCAACAACCAAACGACACTTTATTTACAAGGCAAAATATAGAGGAAAGCTTATAAAGGAAAGGGGAAGATTGATTTGGAGGGGGTACATTAGTAACACCGTACAACCCACAAGTAACACTAGCCCAGGGTTGATTCCCCAGGATTCACAAATCCAGATTATTCCACACTAGTGGGCTCCATAATGTGGAGGAAACTATATACCTTAAAGAGTCATTGCAGGCCTGAATGCACTTGTGTGGTGAGGTCGTCCAGTCCCATTATCTGACAGTCAGAGGCTTAGGGACACCCAGAGCACAGGGTTACATTCCTGACCAGCTTAGCAAATAGATAAATTCATGGAGGATAGGTCCATCAATGGCTAATTCTTTTTTGAATCTAGTTATACTTTTGGCCTTCACAACATTCCCTGGCAACAAGTTTCACAGGTTAACTATGCATTGTGTGAAGAAGTACTTCCTTTTGTTTGGTTTAAACCTGTTGCCTATTAATTGCATTGGGTGACCCCTGGTTCTTGTGTTCACTCAATTATTCCATATTTTACAATTATTCATTGATTGTTTAGAAGAATCTTAAAAGTGAATTTCCAGTGTTTCTAGCACTCATTTTTTTTCAGTAAATAGAAAACACTCTCCCCACCCCAAACTGGTAGATATTTTCCATCCTTAACTGCAGTTTAACAAAGTTATCTTCCATCTACTTCTTGTTTCCCCCTCAATAATTAATCAATGCCATTAGGACTCTCACTCTACAACTGGAGAAGCTGATTCCCTCATATGGACAGTTCTTTGCTCCTCATATTGGCAGTTGATTACCCGAGTCTCAGGGGACAATTTGCATTCCCCTCTTAGCTCATTTGGTAGCTAGGTGAGAAGATACTAGACATACTAGACAGTTATTGGGAAGGAGCTGTGAAGAACAAAACTAAGCAAATAAGTCAGTGAGAATTGTGAGGAGAGGATGAGTCATTTTTTTCATTTCAATCTTTGGAACACAAGAGTATCTTCAGAATAAATTTAATTTCTATACATATCATCCTTCCAAATTAAAGTCTTATCCACTGTAGTGAAATTACGAAGTGACAGATTTATTTCCATTACTGTGCTTCAGAAATGAAACTATCACTGTTTTTATCCAATTATGAGCTCTGTTTGTTCCTCTATTTGTATTCCCCTAATTGTCCATTGCTAAAAGTCTGTCACTGCATAAAGCTTGAGTACATTATCAAACATTTTGGTAATGACTCATGCAGAGAAGAAATATCTTTCTTTATTTGCCTAATCAGTATCACACTTTTCAATTTTACTAGATCATTACCTCTGGCATGTGTCACAATACTTCTGGGGCCTAGGAATTTAGCTAACAATTAAAAAAAAATATCCAAACAGCCAGTTGCAGCCAAATAATTCCTTTCTATGTAAATCATTTAGCAGAATGTTGTAGACAGACGTTTGATATTTTGAATTATTTTCCTTAAAATGTGTTTTTGGCCCTAGTAAATATTAGAACGTCCAAAATAGAGAGAAACAACATATTTGCATATGTATATATGAGGGATAGACTATAGAAATATTGAACATAACAAATCTTTCTAGGCATTTATATTTGAATGACCAATATGAATATGCTGTATGTTTTGTACTATAGTTAGTGGCGCCTACAGGCAAGGTTTTGATGTGTCCCACTATAAAACTGTTTTCAGTTGCTTATTACTTTGCCAAACTTTATCTTACTGGGCCGATATTTTACATGTTGAGTGTCACCTCAGGATGAAAGATTTTGGACAGTTTCAGCAAAAAATGGTTCAGCCGTTCCTGAGAATGATATTAGGGGAAAATATGTTGTTTTGCCCTGTGACTGACTTGATTTATTTATTTAAAGAAGCTCTAGTAAGTCCATGCTTTGGATCAGAGACTGGAAATTTGAAAATTTCTCCTTTTGTGCCAGGGGTTTGCTTTTTTTGCTGTCCCTATTTCTGAAAGCAAGCTCAAATTTGGTTAATTTGTGAGCCTTTGGAAAATCTCAGTTTGCACATACTCTTTAGAGACTTGTTAGAGTTTCACTGCTCAATTATCTGAAGATTCTGTCTTCACTGAACATGCTGTAGCCCTTACAGTTTCCATGTTTGCATGTACGCCATCCATACAGAGCAACTAAGCATGCTTAGCATGACAGCTGCAGGAGCTGAGCTGAACTTTTCTCTGCAATTGATGTTCAGGACACTGTGTTGCTGGGTCCTAGAACTGAGAGCAGCGAGCATATGTCTTGTGCATTTTCAGTGCTTTGCCTACTGGCACCCAAGCGCTGGGTGAGGAGCAGGAGGAAACATCTTGACTTGGAAAGGAGGGTTGTGTTGGGGCAAGGGGTTGCAGGAGACAGAGGGATGGGGGAAAGTAGATTAAAAGGGTGGAAATAGCTGGAAGGGGGAGGGGAAAGAAGTGGGAGAGAAAAGCTGGTATGTATGTTGGGGGGAGAAGATACAGCAAGGAGAATGGGACAGGCGCCAATAGAGGGAATGTATAAAAGAATTCTGGGGAATACATAGGCAAAAATAGGGGGAATGGATAGGAGCAGGGGAGTAGAAGTTCTTTTTTGGGGGGGCGGGGGGTGATATTGATAGAAGTGGAGGGGAACAGAGACAAGCTTGGGGGGATAGGGACAAGTGTCTAACAGCTAAAGAACATTCCCCTACAGCAGAGGTTCTCTTAGTTGGGGATTGGTCCTGCTTTGAGCAGGGGGTTGGACTAGATGACCTCCTGAGGTCCCTTCCAACCCTGATATTCTATGATTCAAACTGTAGATTGGGACCCCATAGTGGATCACAACTCCATTTTAATGGGGTCACTGAGGCTGGTGTTGGCCCTGGGCCCCAACAATTCTGAAATCCAAGCACAAGTCCCACCGCCCAGGGCTAAGGTTACATGCCCTCCACCCAGGGCAGAAGCCATTGGGCTTCAGCTTCTCCCATGCCCCCGCCCAGGGCAGTGGGGCTCAGGCAGTCTCAGTCTTCAGTCCCCCCTCCTGAGGTCATGTGGTAATTTTTGTTGTTAAAAGGCTCATGGTGCAATAAGGTTTGAGAACTGTTGTCCTACAGAATCTGGAACTGAACCCAGGAGTCCTTCGCATCTAATTTCCCTTGTAGTCCACAAATCCACTGGTGAAATCGACTGGCAAAGTGTTTTTTTCACCCCTCTCTAATACTTGATCCACACAGAGGTTAACAGACTACTGCTGCTATCAACTTCTCCATTAGCTCAAGTGTCAGAGGCCTGTGCTGTGCACCTAACACTCCAAATCCTGCTATTGACCCCCGTTAGGTGTTGGTATGGTTACACATGATGGAATGGAATGAAAGTTAGGACAGTAATTATTTTTATGTTTTTGGATTTATTACATATTTGCTGAGCCCAAATTACACACCACTACCAATCAACTTTTTCAAGTTCTAGAGCAATAGTTTTCCACTGGAAACAACAACAGCCAATATATTATGAATATAATATTATTAAGAGACAGAGCAACCCTCTTCATAATTAAAGGTCAAATTTTCTCACTCTTAATGGCGAAAAAAGACCTCGGGGGGAGGGGTGGAATTCCTGGGAACCACAAATTAAAACAATTTTATGGCAACAAAACCTCAATTTTTGTGTAGAGGTTTGGGAATTCTACCCACTTTGAAAGTCTGAAATATATGTTGAGTGTAGGCAGTTTTAGTAGTACATACTTCAAGAACATTTTGGTTTCCCCACAAAGTTTTAGAGCAAGGTTAGATTCGCACACCTCTATTTATAAAAATCGATGCTTTCAAATGAATAAAATTACTACACATCTCACAAAGATTATACAGGGGCTATTCCTTCATTCCTTATGCAGAAAATGTCTCCTATACTTTTATAAATAATAATCATATTTAGCACAGTAGCGCTTTAGATTTTCAAAGTGCAGTAAAAGCTAAGTAATTAAAGAATCTCATTCAGTGCATATTAAATACGTATCCTTTTCCAAGTGACTAAATTGGTGGGAAAATGCCAAATGTGTGCTTTAAACCTATTCATCAAAATATATACGCAATGGTTACCTCATTATTTTTAGGTTTTGTTTAGAAAACAAGAAATCTAAGAACCACATTTTTAAAATTATTGAATATTGTCCTTTGACAGTAGTTAAGGAGCCCTTTAGCAGTGGGAACACAACTTCATATGTGCTGCAGCTAACAATCCGAGGGGATATTTCAAATTGGCCATCATTGTCCAGGCACTTAGCCAATCACTTTGTAGCCTGGGGGTGTAAATAGACAGATTGCAGAGGGGATTTGCAGAATTACATGAACGTCAATATACTAGGTGACAATAGAGAACACAGATATGGGAAGGCTGCTGCTAGGTGATAATATTCCTCAAGAAAAGAGATATTATAGATCATAGATTTCCATGAATTCCATTTTGCAGCAATTTCTACCTAGCAGTAGTGAAGAAGAAATAGCATATACTTAGTTATGTCTTTACAACGCTGGATCCGGTCAAAGAGTTAGAAACCACTTACAACAAACAAATATCCATAGAGAGGATCCTCTGGTCGTTTTCATGATAATATTCAGTACAGAGGGACTCCTGCACAGCGCACAAGTCTCTATGATGGACTGAGATTATAATTATTCCAGAAGGTGAGTAGGAATTAATTAATAATTTTGACCCTCTGGACCCTCTGCAAGCTCCTTTTTTCAGCTCCCACCAATCCTCTATATCTGAAGCAAGGGGCAGCTCAAACTCTTGTCTATACACCATAATAATGAGTTTAAGTACCATTAAGAAAATCTGACTTTCATTCAATAATTACATCATAGTATTAATAAGTCACCCAGGGTACAGCCATTGCTGATAGATAACTGAAATTTGCAAGTTTGTTTCAAGAAAGAAGGGTCCATATTTTGTGTCACAGCACCATTACCTGATCTGGGAACCCCTGACAAGCAGATGGAGAAATTTGGCTATTATTCTGAATACATTCTAAAAGTGAACTGCTGGAAGTTCAGTGGATTATTTTTTGGGGAAGGTAGAAAAAGATTTGTTTCCTTTAATAGTGTATGTGTCCTCGAATTTATATTGCTATTTGGAGATCTGTGATGGGATGTACAAACTCCACACTGAGCAACAAGGGGTTAAGGAACTACTCTGGGCACAGCCAGCCCCTCACCTGTAGCAAGTGCATGGACTAGAAAAGGAGTTAAAAGGCAAGTGATCAGCTCATTTGGGGAAGATTAGGGAAGAGAACAGACCTGCTACCAGCAGCTCCAGGGAGCCAAGCTAATTGAAGGTGGAATCTCTCCCTAAACAACAGCCCAAGGGCCCCTCCCTGAGGGAAGGGAGAGCCTGCTGCAGAAACCGCCTGAGAGGGAAGCATTCCTCTCTTCTATGAAGTCTGGACTGGATTGATCCGCTTTATTTTGGACTATCCCAGCAGGGGAATGCCTTGGACTTAGCTGGCCCAGGAGGCTTGGCCATACTCCAGGAGGATGCAGTTGCTGCCTTACCCCAGATGGTGACCTTGGGACAATTGCAGGGAGATGATAGGAAGTGGATCAGGGAGCGCTGCCTTAAGCCTCCCTGAGTGTCAGAGCACTGATTGCCTCAAAGGGCCCTGGCTCAGAGCCCAGGTTCTCCTACAAACAACCCCTTGGTATTTCACCAGCCTAAGCCTTAAGCATTAGGTAGTGCTTCCCTGTTGGGACAGTGCCAAATTATTATTATGAATTACTGTGATTGATATGAATGACCGTGGTGAGCGTGAGTTTGGTGTGGCTTGGCACATCTGAATTTGCTAGCGGTTTCTGGGAGCAAGGTTATCTTAGCATCAGATAGTTGGTATGGAAATTTACTAAGAGTGCTGAAATTGGTTAATCAGAGGCTCTATCTATGTGTGTGTTTCAACTTGAAACTTTGGTCATACCAGCTGATGGCCCGCTCATGAAAGTAAAGAAAATGCAGAAGACACGTTATCAGTGAGCTTGGAATAGGCTGACCCTTAATCTCTGTCTGTTTTGCAGCCCCTTCTAAAATATTAATTAGAAAAACCAGTAATGGAATGCCCACAGAGCATATTTCTGGGACATGTGACTCCTCTGAGAATAAGAGGCATAAATGCTAAGGAGAGTTAGTTAGTTAGTTACCAAATTAACATCTGAAGAGGTCTGTGATGCTGTAAGAGAGAGGGTCTCAGAGTAGCCAAGACCCCGATATGAGGGACTTTCTGAGGACTTTTGAACCAGAGGGGCTTGGGGTAACCAAGACCCTGCTTTGGGGAACATTTGACAGACCAAGTACTTGAGGAGAAAAGAAGTCTCCATCTAGGACTGGTAGCTATACTTGTTTTGTTTGCCAATCTGGATACTGAGTAAGGCCAACATAGTTACTGAGGGGTTTATACTTGGGGAATGGAGGCTTATTAAGAAGACATATTATATAAAATTTTACTGCTTGTGATTCTTTCTCAAATAAACTGCTGTGCATTGAGCACATTGGATCTGATTGATACCAGTAACAACTGCCCAGCTGCGGGCCATTAAAGATCCATTTCAGCATTCTCTACTAACCAACCCTGAGTGAGGGCCATCACAAGTTTTTATATTCAGAAGTGTTAATCAGAGCGGCATATATAATTTTATACATAGGAGAATGAACACACACACACAATTAAAGGTGCTTATGTGCATAATATCCCAGATGGATATGTGTTTGTTTTTTCAGAGTTGAATTTTCAAAAGGAGGATTTGAAATTGTGTGCACTTTGTAAGTGCATAACTTTACACATACTTATTTTTATGCTTTAAATTTTGGCACATGCTAAAACTGAATTTGCATCTGAAAAGTATATCTGCATGCACTGCTCAGGTGGAAATTATCCAGTTTTCATATATCAAGGCAGTTTGCACAAGCAAATCGAAGCTTTTGCACATGAGTAAAAATATATGAGCAGTCCAAAAGGTACCATTATAAAAGTTGGGTTAAGTTCCCTTTCCAAATGAGGCCCATAGAGACTAATGAAGGATTAAGTTCTTATCTTTCAGTTTTGCCTAAACTTTTCAGTTCTCCCTTAGAAAATTGAAACAAAATATTTGGTTGATGGCAAGTTGGAATTGACACATTTTGGTCTGTTGTACTGAACTGAAATGTTGCGTTATGTGCCATATCAACATTCATCTGCTCTGCTGCAGTTCCTCATAGGAGTTATAGTTTGAGTGCCTCATACTCCCATTCTCCTCTATAGTCCAAGCTTCCTAGTTGAACTACATCTCCTATGAAGCACTGAGATCTCCACTCTGGCTGGACCAATGCAGGTATCATGGACGTTCATGTGACCATGATGAATCATAAGGGATCTAGTCTAGTCAGGAAGCCTGTCTTATAGAGTTGAATGGGATCAGGGAGCATGAACCATTTGAACTATAATTCCTATGAGGCACCGTGGCAGCTCAGAAAAACACATATTAATGTCCAAATGAGCTAAAAATTAATGTTTTGATTCATAGAATCATTAGGGTTGGAAGAGACCTCAGGAGGTCATCAAGTCCAACCCCCTGCTCAAAGCAGGACCAACACCAACTAAATCATTCCCGCCAGGGCTCTCTCATGCCAGGCCTTAAAAACCTGTAAGGATGGAGATTCCACCACCTCCCTAGGTAACCCATTCCAGTGCTTTACCACCCTCCTACTGAAATAGTGTTTCCTAATATCCAACCTAGACTTCCCCACTGCAACTTGAGATCATTGCTTCTTGTTCTGTCATCTGCCACCGCTGAGAACAGCCGAGCTCCATCCTCTTTGGAACCCCCCTTCAGGTAGTTGAAGGCTGCTATCAAATCCCCCCTCACTCTTCAATTCTGCAGACTAAAGAAGCCCAGTTCCCTCAGCCTCTCCTTGTAAGTCATATGCCCCAGCTCCCTGATCACTTTTACTGCCCTCTACTGGACTCTCTCCAATTTGTCCACATCGTTTCTGTAGTGGGGGGCCCAAAACTGGATGCAGTACTCAAGATGTGGCCTCACCAGTGCCGAATAGAGGGGAATAATCACTTCCTTTGATCTGCTGTCAATGCTCCTACTAATACAGTCCAATATGCCGTTGGCCTTCTTGACAACAAGGGCACACTTCTGACTCCAGCTTCTCATCCACTGTAGTCCCCAGGTCCTTTTCTGCAGAATTGCTGCTTCACCAGTTGATCCCCAGCCTGTAGCAGTGCATGGGATTCTTCTGTCTTAAGTGCATGACTCTGCATTTGTCCTTGTTGAATGTCATCAGATTGCTTTTGGCCCAATCCTCCAATTTGACTAGGTCTCTCTGGACCCTATCCCTACCCTCCAGCGTATTCAGTTCAACAAATCACAGCAACATATTTCAGTTCAAGAATATCAAAATGTTTAATGGCCATTACAAATGTCAAAATGAAATATTTCTGAACTTAATTTTTTGAGGACTTTCCATTCTGAAAAAACAAACAAACCAGCCAACAAAAACAAACACCTCCCCCACAATATGTTGACTTTCTTGTCCCAATTCAGTATGAAAGCAAATATCAAGAGTATCAAAATTGTGTGCAAGTCTGAAATTCTCAATTGAGTGATTTTCAACCACTCTTTATGGATGTGTAAGAGTCGATGCTGAAAACTGACTTAAACTATCCTCTCACCCCAAGAGCTAGCATCTTCAGAACAGAGTTGAGGAAAATGTGGAGAAACTTGCCCTGTTCCTTCCCATTGTCATCTGCTCTATAGATAAAGCTGTGGTTTTCATTATCTAGGGCTGCTAATCTGACATATGATCCAACATTTTAAAATAATAAAAACCACAAACATTTACTTATAATCTGCTGACTGGTACAAACTATTATAAATAACCTGTTGGTAATAAATGTGTGAATGTCAGGAAAACTTTTCATGGTTTTTATACAGAATCAGTAAAGAAAGAACCAGAAATTACAGGTTTACTAAAATCCAACTTGATAAGAAATATTGCACAGATAATCTCCTGATTGCACAGATAATTTTCAAAGATACTTTATCCTCTATATGAAATGACTCAGTGAATTCACTTAACCCCATGAAGGACGATAACAAATGGGAATATACTTTTCTTTTTGGAAAGATTATTGTGCTCTTGATTAGCACTGCAAATCTTGGCACATTGGCCATAGAAAATGTGATTCTTGCCATGAAGAACATGGCGAAAAACTTTCCCATTCTGTACTTAAGGTTTATATATCTCATATTTGGAACACACAGAGAATAATTTTGATGCCCCTAATGATGTATTACGGACCAAAAAATTATGGGGGAAACAGCCACACCTCACTCCTACCCCCAACAAAAAAAGAACAATGGAGATTCTGTCAAGATAATCTAGACATGAACGGGGATCACTAGAATGTCAGTAATATCAAAATGATAATCTGGCTGAGTTTTCATAGTTATTACAAGTGAAACAGCTTTTGAGCATATACCTAATGTTATAGCAGCTAAACAATAGAGCAAATTACAACACTACACTGAGCATGGAAGATCTGGCTAGGAATGGATGAACACCAACAACATTCAAATAATGTTTTATACATTTTTTAAAAAATGTTTATTTTATAATGATTAATATATATTTAAACTTTCCATACAAGTATTAACAAATTGTATTCATAACTTGCATTAGCTACCTTTAAAAGACTCATTTGTGTTTTGTCAATATTTTATCATTATCAAGACCTTTATCACCTTCATTTTGTACACATTCAAAAAATGGTAACCAAACATAACACCTACTTGACCTCATAGAAGGCTGTCTGTCATTATTTTCCTTGAAAGAATTTTCCATAACTTATACCACTAATGGGGGATCTGTCCTTTTTCCAAAAAGCCCCTCTATTACATACTTGGCTGCTAGCAGTAATTGTGTTATACAATGTGTCCTCTTCTAATACATTCTTATTTATTTCAGTTTTTATTTATTTGATTTAATTTGAATTTTATTTTTATATAATTTTCCATTGATTTTAGCAATTCTACTCCAGTCAATGATTGCCTTCTAGTCATTTTTAGTTTGTTTTCACATCATTTTAGCCAGACTAGATTATTAAAGAAGGCATCTACAATACGTTATATTCATCAAATGTGTTGGAACCGTACCAACTTGTTGTCCTCTAGAAAAATAGTATATGATCTTGACATTAAACACTGTAACATAATGTAGACATGCCAGAATTAAGGTTGCAATACAGCCTCAATTCTACTCCCTGGCATTTCCTAACTTTTGAATGCTTGACTTTTCCAACCTTAATAATGTTCTTTTAATGTAGTTTTTGTGTGATTTATATATATATATATATATAATTATATATATATATTATATATATAATTTTGAATAATGGAATGTAAAACTAGGATATTTCAGGGTTCCTGAAAGAAGTTTTTTGAACTTCAGAACATGATATGAAAAATGATAAGTATCCCAAACTTGGTCTGGCCCACATTCTCTTATTTACAACAGCACTGCCAGTGTTGCAACCACTAGTGGAACTATGCTACCAACTGTGGGGAAAACTGGACTTGAAAAGATCCTTGTACAGGAGACCTAAGACAGAATCCAAGTGTAAAAGAGAGATCCTTTAAGTTTGTCAGAGTTTCAGTGATTCTGAGGTTTCTGAACCATTACTTGAAATGTGTATATATAGTTTTCTTTTGGTCTAATCCCCTGTTATTGGCCCTACTATCTTACAGTTTCTCATGAAAGCTCCTAAACATAGTACATTTTCTCATTCAGATTTAAAGTTTCCTTTTTAATATTAGCCTATGATTGAGTTTAGTTTTCATCTTCATTTTTGATTGCAGCATCAATATGCTATGAGATGAAGTTATTGACTACACTGTATTTTATATTATTCTAAAATATATTAATCTTACAGTATCCGTACTTTTATCTATTGCCTATAGTAACTGCATTCATAGATGCCAAGGCCAGAAGGGAACATTGTGATCATCTAGTCTGACCTCCTGTATAAAAATAATTGCAGGGCTAAATTAAATGCATAATATATATTTAACAACAATTAGTTTTAGGGCATTATTTTTTGAATGAGGGTCCTATTACGCAACTCTTCCTCATGTTGAGTAGAACCTCTTTCCAAGCTTAGGCTTAAGTCTCATGCCTAAAGCAGTATTTTAAGTTTTACTGGGTTTGCAGCAACTCTGTGTGTCTTGTGACTTCAGAAAATGTCTTCCAGGAATGAAGAAGTGTTAGTCATTGCACTTATGAAGCACCTTGATTAGGTGTCAGATTATATTCCCCACTCCCCCTGTGGCCCAATGTGAATAAAACCAATATTTCCCATGTTGTTGTAAGTAGTGTGAAACTGACTGCCATGAAGATTGGGGTCCTAGTCAATTTCACACTGATGCTGGTGCTAAATGGAAAGTGCTTATGCACAGAACAATTCAAATCAATTTCCTTCTACAACTACTGGCACCTGAAAACTTGTGACTGCAAGGTGAGAGAGTGTGAAGTGTGTATCAATGTTCCAAAGAAATTTTGGAGTAACTTGGTTATTCCCCCACAATTTCCAGTGTCAAAGTTATAGATGTTGTACTGTATTTTTGTGCAGTGATGAGCTGCCAAAATCTTAACAACGGGTTCCCTCCTCACCCCATGAGGGGGTTGTTGCCCACCCCCGCCCCCCGGGACTCCTGCCACATCCAACCCCCCCCCCCGTGTTCCTTGACGCCCCCCCAGGACTTCTGCCCCATTCACCCCCCTCCCCGTCCCCTGACTGCCCCCAGAACCGGGCAGGAGGGTCTCGTGGGCCTCTAAGAGCCAGAGGCACCTGCTGGGGGGGCGAGGTGGGGAGTCCCGGCGGTGCTTACCTGGGGCAGCTCCCAGGAAGCATCCGGCAGGTACCTCTGGCTCCTAGCAGTGGGGGAGTGTAGCTAGGCGGGGAGTAGGGGGCGCGGCCGCTCCCCCACTGATCACATCAAAAGTGGCACCTTAAGCGCCGATTCCCGGGGTGCTCCGGGGCTGGGGAAAATTTGGTGGGTGCAGAGCACCCACCAGCAGCTCCCTGCCCTGCGCCTGGCCCCAGCTCACCTCACCTCCGCTCCGCCTCCTCCCCTGAATGCACCGCCCCGCTCTGCTTCTCCGTGCACACCCCCCCCCCCCCCGGCTTCCTGCGAATCAGCTGTTTGGCAGGAAGCCGGGGAGGGCTGAGAAGCAGGCCGCAGCTTCCCGCTCAGGCTGAGGGTGGTAGAGGTGAGCTGGGGCGGGGAGCAGTTCCCCTGCACGCTCCCCACGCCCCCCGGGTTACCTGCTGCAGCGCGGGAGGCCCTCCTCGCGCCCCCTGCCCCCACATGAGATCACCTCCGCTCTGCCTCCCTGGGCCTGAGCAGGAAGCTGCCACTTGCTTCTCAGCCTGCCTCGGCTTCCCGCGCCAACAGCTGATTCGCGGGAAGCAGGGGGGAGGGGGCGGAGAAGTAGAGCGGGGCGGCGGGTTCAGGGGGAGGAGGCAGAGCAGAGGTGAGCTGGGGCTGGGGCCAGGCCGGGGAGCTGCCGGTGGGTGCTCTGCACCCACCAAATATTCCCCTTGGGTGCTCCAGGGCTGGAGCACCCATGGAGTCGGCGCCTAAGGCGCCACTTTTGGCCAGTTAAATTTAGAAGCCCTTTTAGAACCGGTTGTCCCTCGTGGAACAACCGGTTCTAAAAGGGCTTCTAAATTTAACAACCAGTTCTAGCGAACCGGTGTGAACTGGCTCCAGCTCACCACTGTTTTTGTATATGGTAGCCCACTGGACAAGTGCATTATAATGAGATACTGTAAAGTAAGAACTAGCTCAAATTTCAGATATGGGGGAGAACTTTGACACAGTTTTTACAGTTACTGACAATAAAAATGTATAATAGTGAGAACAATAAGAATAAACCTAAAATCAATAGAAAATTTTCCCTTTTCCCCCCCTACAGCATTTGCAACCCAAACATTGCCACATTGTTAAGCATAAGAACAGGAAAGACTAAAGAACTATGTAGTGATTAAAAGCAAAAGGTGACACCAAGCAGTCAATTTCTATTGTGCCACCTGAGAAAAATGCAAAGAAGTACAATGAGTAAAATGAAGTTTTACTCTTTAAAGGACATTTGAATAAATATGTAGTTTATTTTAATCCATTTTTAATTTGTGAATGTCTTTATAAGCTGATATTTTATATATACTTCTGTTAACTATATAATCTGATGTCTCACGACTGAACTTTTTCTGATTGTATATCATTTTTACAATTTTAAAATTTGACCTTCATTTATTTGATCCCAGAAGGGACATAAATATGATTTCAGATCTTTGTTTTGTTTTGCAGAAAACTCCAGCTACATAGAGTAAAATTTAAGTCATATATGCAATTGTTCCTGAGATATTGACATATAACAGTGATCAGAGAAATGCAGGAAAATGTAAAGATTAACTGCTTTTGACCAACATATTAACGTACAATTGGAAACACAAGAATGTTTGATTATCCCCATACCTTTTTAATAATTAGGATTATATGGGTCAGAACTGGCTTTTCCGATTGGTGTCCCAGTGGTGGCACCTAGACATGACAGCGATTAACATAGCAACACCTTGATAGATAGATAGAATAGATAGATGGTAGTTTGAGGGCATTCTTGATATAGCTAACTTCTGTGAAATACAGTATATGCTTCATTTAGCCAGTAATGTATGCATGATCAAAACAGGTGTGTCCTATAAAGGTACCTTCAAAAGCTGGTAGCTAAGAAAAGTTTAATAATATATGTTGTTATGACCAAATTATAGTTAAAGCTGAACCTCTTCATCTGACGATGAAAGAAAACATTTAGGAATGATAGTGTTGGAATAATATCAAAATGGTGGCGTCAGTCACTTTACAGCAGTTCGGAGGCTGGGTTCTGTTCAGATGGTTACAGTGTCATAAAACCTGCTCCTTCCTACCAGAAGTTTCATCCTTTTTTTCCTCAATGGTGATATCAGGCCACACTTCTGTTTCCAAATTCTTGAAAATAATTAAAAAGCTCTTATCCTTGTACACTAATGCCTAGCACTTCAGAACATGATCAATTTAATCAGTTCATGTTTGAAAGACAAAATGCTTGATGTATGAAGCTGCATCAGCCAATAAAGTTAAATGTCATTTAACTTATAGTATTACAAGCCTTGACAGTTTACTGAACCTGTGCATTATTGATACAAGAACAGTTCAATTGAGAAATGTTTCTTTGGATGAATAATCGGTGCATTACTTAGGCTTTAGAGGAGCACTTAGGTTAATTTGTGAGGCTATAATAAAGTTGAGCTGCGAGATAGAAATATAAGCTCAAATGTTCAGTTGTGTTTTATGTCATTAAAAAGTAGCTCCTTTTATGTCTTGCATATTCTGTGACTGTTCAGAAACCTCAAGGTCTAAGTGAAGATTTTGGCTTGATTAATGTGTAGGATCCTCAGTTTTTCAAGGCTAGTTAAAATTACTAGTCAGCTTTATTATAGCTAGGATTGGAATCTTTGGAGCCAAAAGGACTTTGGGCATTTAAAAGAGTCACAATGGACTTGGATTTTAATGTCTTTTGCTGCCCATTGAGTCCAAGAACTTTTCTACCATTATACTTTGAACTCCTAGTTTTAAGGAGCCATATACACTAGAGCAATGATACTCACACATCAATGGTTCAGGAGCCAAATTAGCGATCAGTATTACGCAAAGGAGCCACAGTAGTGTGAATTATTGTTTCATTTCCTGTAGTATATTTAGTTTATATATTATACGTGGTCATATATAATAAATTGTCACAGCAAATAAGTTAATAACTTAGTTCAAGTTCATAATTTAATTGGTTATTAACATAGTAAAAGCACCCTGATTGGCTAGTAACTTAGACTGGTTAATAATCAGATCACACACTGTTTTAATATCATGTGCTGGAAAGAGCTGTAGGAGATGCATTAAAGAGCAATTTGTGGCTCACAAGTCTCTGTCTGAGTATCATTGGACTAGAGTAACGGATGAATGGGGCTATATTTCCAGGCCTACACACCAAGCAGGCCACTACGTAGCCAGGGAGGTTGCAGAGTTTGACAAAAAGTCAGTGGCTATAACTCTGAATGAAGAAAATGAAAAGCTCTCTGGTGGAAGTAGATGCAGATTTTACATAATCATTTTTTAAAAGGTGAACCAAACTCTCATTGACTTCAGTAGGGCCAGAATTTTACCCTAGATCTTAATTTTTTTCCAGTATTTTTTTCTTTTTCTCTCTCAAGATTGTTTTGCTACGCCTGTTGAATACTACAAAAACCTTCTTTGAAATCATGGACCCAGTGCACACAAACTATTAGTAAGATTTATTTAAAAAACCCCCAAAACCTTGAAAATACTGAGAAAAATCTCATTTAAGTTAAATAAACATATTTCAAAACTTATGAGTGAAATAAATTCATCAGCAACCTTAAATCAATTATAAATCACTGTACTATACCATAGGACTGTACTTTTAAACTTAAAGACCGTTTACAAGTCATTTAGAACTCACAATGTATTTCCAGCACTGAACTATACAACTATAAATCAAGAACTACTACAAATGTACAGTCTTCATTATCAGGGGCCACCCGTTTCATTTTAAATGGCTTACTAAAAATTGTTATAAGGCTATCTATAATAAACTACAGAATTCTCAAAATAAATACTTTTGAAGTAACGGATATGTTATATCAGTGCTATGATGGAAATGTGCCATAAATCCTGTACATTACTAAATACCAAAAAAGTGTGCATATAGGTTCCCTCTTTACAACTCGTTAATCAGTATCACTTTAAAATAAGTGTTTTGAAACATGTCTTTCTAAAAAGAAGAAAAGAAGAAAAGAAATCAGTTTTAATATGGAATACATCATTGATTTGGGATTATTCTTTCACTTCTATACATTTTAACCACAATAAATAAATCCTGGTAGGCTTGTTAGCTTTAGGTTTTTATTTGACAGCGATGGCCCTATACAAGTTTTTACTTGTACAAGGTTTACTTGAAAGTAACCCTTTACATAAAATTGTATTACAAAACATGACATTAAAACAATGTTAAGGCTGCAGAATCAAGGAATCAGAATTTAGGTAATGTCTGGAATAAGGTTGCCCATGGAACCTTAATTTGGCCCCCTTGTGCCAATGCATTATGATACAGTCTTTAATTACATGATCACATACTAATTTTTCCATGAGCAGCCCCCAGCAAAGAGAAATTGCACCTAAATCGTTTAAGTTTGGCAAAGTTATGAGCAACTGAAAGCAGGGTCTATAATGGGAATTATTGGACAACCTTAACTATCTTACCTCCACAATCTATTATACCAAAAGGAATATAAATATTCCCCAAATTCTCCAAACAATTCTGTAGTACTGCCTGGATCTGTAATGTCTGATATGGTAATTATGTGGCTGGGAGGTTAGAAAGGGGGATTAGGAATCAGGTCTTCTGTTCCCTGTCTTGAGAATGACTTATTTTCTGATCTTTGGCAAGTTATACAACTCCAATGTGCTTTAGTTTAACATTTTATGAAATGGGTATTATAATATTTATTGATCTCCCATGTGAATTTGAGGCTTAATTAATGTCTGTAAGTGTAATTTAAGATCCTCATATGAAGGTTGGTAAAAATTTAACAAGGATTGTACCACACTCCTCCTCCCTTGCTTAACAGAAGGTGCGTGCCTACAACATGTTACTTGAGTTGACCAGCTAGAAGTACTGTTGGTTCACCAGTTGCTGTTGGACAATAATACAGCAACATTGCCTAAATTGGCTTTTTTACATATGTCAGGCCGGGATGTTGTGGCTGTTTCTTTGGGGATCCATGCCTTTATAACCTTGAGATTGTTTATGGCAATGTTCCTTGGTCAGACAGAATGTTACATCCAATGGGAAATTATTGAGATTGGATTGTATGTGTTTGAAGGTATGCCTACACTAGTCTTTTTTTTCTCCTTTTAGTGCTTGAACCCTCTTGTTATCATGGTACCAATACAATCCAGAGTATAGTGTCGAATCTTCAGATAAAGGCACCTAAATTTTTCATGGAAACTAACTATTAAACATGCAAATACATGCTCTGGTGAAAAGGGGCCAAACATTTGCTCTCAGTTACACCCTGAAACTTCATTGCATTGATGTAAAGTGTAACTGAGGAAAGCATTTTCTACCCATTGCATTAAAAAAGGCTCATTTTCTGTGCAATAACTGAATGTCAGGGACTGTTCATTAATTTCTTCTGCTTTTATCATGTGGATCCTGAATTGGCAGCCTTAATTCTGGCATTTCCTAACTTTCAAGGGTTTGACTTTGCAAACTTAAATTCTATTATTGCTCCTTATATCACCTCTTATGGAAAATGGAGCTGAGAAAAGACTTGGTTCTTGAGCCTGCAACCTTTGTGCATGTTCCTAGTCCTTTTTCAAAAGGGATAGTAGTCCTGACTTCATTGTGCGACTAAGGTACCAGTCACATAAGGATTGCAAAATTCAGTCCTTATTAGGTCTTTACTCCATCCTCCTGTTATTGACGATCTGTTCTTTACAGTATACTTTCAAGTGCTTTGTCAAATCTAGCTTGAAATTACATAAATGTTTGGGCTTCCAGCACTTATCTTGAGAGAGACAACTAAAATTGAGTAGAATTTGCTGTTAGGGAATATTTTTGTGTTTTCTTTCAAATACGGAACTATATTTTTCCTTCTCTACATTCATCCAATTGACTCTGAGTTTTATGCACCTTTAGAGAACCTAAACAATTGGTCTCCTTATTTGGTGATGAATTCTGCTGAAACATTTTCTGTATGTTACTGTGCTAATTATTTACTAAAAGATGCATTAGAAGCACTAGTATGGGGAGGAAAAAGTTCATGGCACCAAAAAGTCACTTGAAGTCACAATGCATGTATAAAGGGGAAGGGAGGGAATAAATCAAGACAAATGAATTAAAAACCTTTTTATATAATGCAATATACAGGAAAGGTGGTTTTCCAGGATCCTACAGTACTGTTACAAAAAGCTTTTAAAATAATTTTTCAACTGTCACATTCTTATTGCAAGTGATTCTTTTAAAACTCTTATGATTAATACAATATTTTTCTTATTTTCATAATTATAATTAGGGACCTCCCAAATTCACAGTCCATTTTGGTCAATTTGGTCATAGGATTTTAAAAACCATAAGTTTCATGATTTCAGCAATTTAAATCTGAAATTTCATGATGTTGTAATTGTAGGGGTCCTGACCTCAAAAGGTGTTGCGGGGTGGGGGGCGGTATTGCAGTACTGCTACCCTTACTTCTGCACTGCTGCTGGCAGCGCCACTGTTGTCAGAGCTGGGCAAATGATCAGCGGTGGCTGCTGGCCAGGAGTTCAGCTCAGAAGGCAGAGCCACCACCAGCAGAAGTGCAGAAGTAAGGGTGGCATGGTATGGTATTGCCACTCTTATTTCTGTGCTTCTGCTGGTTGGGCTCTGTCTTCAGAGATGGTCGCCCAGCCAAGAGCTGCTGCTCATCGGCCACCCAGCTCTGAAATCAACACAGAAGTAAAGGTGGAAATACCAAGACCCCCTTAAAATAACCTTGTGACCCCCCTGCAACTCCCTTCTGGGTCAGGACCCCAAATTTGGGAAACACTGGTCTCCCCGGTGAAATCAGTATAATATAGGGTAAAAGCACACAAAAGACGAGATTTCACGGTCCGTGACAAATTTTTCATAGCCATGAATTCGGTAGGGCCCTAATTATAATATTTAATCAGTAGCTACTGCAACCTCTTCTTTTGAAATAGGAGACATTAAATATAAGTAGGAAATCAGTGGAATAAAGCAGTCAGAAAAACTGCCCTAAGGGCAGCCAAGGATCCTCCCTTGCAGAGGGGAATCTGCAGAGGACAAACAGCCAGATACACCCACTTCCTCTTCACATAGGTTGTAGATTGGGCTGGGAAGTGGCTGTAAAGGAGAACATGGAGACGGCAATGGGAGTGTGGGGCTGATGCAGCCTACATACGTTAAAGAAACACTTTGCCTGTCCTAAATTATGTGGGTGTCTTTTCAGCCCCCATTCAGCCCATGTTTGGAGGAGCAGAGAGGTGGCACAGAACCACCTTTCCACCCTGGTGTCCTGTAGCTAGGTGTTCAAGGTGTCAAAATATGGGGGGCAAATTTCTCCTACAATTATTTAGGCCTACAATTTGGTGTTGCAAAATTGAGGCCCTGTTAAGGCCTGGATGAAAATTTAGTTTCTGTTGTCTAGTAGTATACACAAAAATTCAGTGAATTTATCTTTACATCCAACTGCAATGATGGACATCATTTTAGATAATATGTAAAAATCTGCTGGTCTAGAACCTGGGTTTGTAGGGGTTTGGGTAACTGATGCTTCCATGTCACCACTGGGGAGCCAGGTGAAACAGCACCCAACTATTACTAGAGGGTTAAGCGCTGCAGGAAGTACTGACCAAAGAGGCCAAAGAGACAGAATCCTGCAGCTACCTGATTGTTCCACAACAACTCTTTAAACCAGGAAGTTGCCCCAGGTTGCTGTGTGAGCAATAATTCAGATTCTGGCTCACTACTGTTACAGATCTTGTCTTTTGCCCCCATCTTGCTCCTGACTCTTGCCTTCAACTCCAGCCTGACTCAATCTTTGTATTTGTCCCCCAACTAGGCATGATAAGCAGGACTTCTGCCTTTGGTCCCAGCTCATCTTGACCTTGGTATCTGTCTCTTGACTTGGTTTAGTAACTAGTCCCGACTCCTGCCTTTGACCCTGGTCTGGCTGCCTCTCCCCTGGCTATCACACAATATTGTTTAGACTTTATTCACTCCTTTTCAGAAGGCCGGTAAAAGGCATGTACACACAGGTTAAGCCCCACTAAGATTCAAAATGGGGCTTACAAAGGGCTTAAATGGTGCACAGACTTTGAGCTGGCATTCTGCACAGGGGTGAAATCCCCCCTGGAGGCCAAACTTGTAAGGTTCTGATTGCTTCCTGGCAGATGCTAAATTTCAGATACTTCAACAGGAGCTGAGAGTACTGTCAACTTTGCAAGACTAGACCTTTTGGTGTCCCTAAAGCAACACGTCTTCCCTTTTTAACATGTTTATTTGGGGGATGATGTGCTTTTTTATCATAAATTATCTGCTTTGCTAATGAAAAATACAAGACTAGAATTAGCAAGTGTTGCACTGACTTTTTAATCAACTGACCCAATTAACACTCAGCTGAGATCTGAGCAACCCATATTTTGTCTGATTGCCAAGTTTTCTGGTGGGAAGCATTTACAACAAGCATGTTCACCTTCCATTAGAGTTTTTACACCACAATGAGCCTGAGGTACTATTGATCTGCCTTAGCATAGTTGCCAAAAATCTTTCTACCAGGGCAATTTCCTATAATTGCAGTTGTAGAAAAGAAAAGAATAAAATGTCATTAACATTTAAGGGAAATTAAATTTATATAATATTGTAGAGGTGCCAAGTATATTAAATACCATATTTATATAGGGGTAGATTAGCAGAATGGGCTTCAGGATGGCTAATTAATGCTGCTGCTTCCATATGATACTATATATATATATATATATATATATATATATATATATATATATATATATATATATAATCAATCATACTGTATGTATAGTTGTAGATAGATAGATATAGATATATCAAAGATGTATGGGCATCATCAGCCTTCCTCTCACTGGTAACTAAATAAATAATTCCCATGATGCACTTACCTATGATCAAATACTCCAGATAAGAACATAAGAATAGCCATACTGGGTCAAACCAAAGGTCCATCCAGCCCAGTATCCTGTCTACTGACAGTGGCCAATGCCAGGTGCCCCAGAGGGAGTGAACCTAATAGGTAATCATCAAGTGATCTCTCTCCTGCCATCCATCTCCACCCTCTGACAAACAGAAGCTAGGGACACCATTCCTTACCCATCCTGGCTAATAGCCATTAATGGACTTAACATCCATGAATTTATCCAGTTCTCTTTTAAACCCTGTTATAGTCCTAGCCTTCACAACCTCTTCAGGCAAGGAGTTCCACAGGTTGACTGTGTGCTGTGTGAAGAACTTCCTTTTATTTGTTTTAAACCTGCTGCCCATTAATTTCATTTGGTGGCCCCTAGTTCTTATATTATGGGAACAAGTAAATAACTTTTCCTTAGAGACTAACCAATTTATTTGAGCATAAGCTTTCGTGAGCTACAGCTCACTTCATCGGATGCATACTGTGGAAACTGCAGAAGACATTATATACACAGAGACCATGAAACAATACCTCCTCCAATCCCACTCTCCTGCTGGTAAATAGCTTATCTAAAGTGATCACTCTCCTTACGATGTGTATGATAATCAAGTTGGGCCATTTCCAGCACAAATCCAGGTTTTCTCACCCTCCGCCCCCCCACATACAAACGCACTCTCCTGCTGGTAATAGCCCATCCAAAGTGACCACTCTCTTTACAATGTGTATGATAATCAAGGTGGGCCATTTCCGGCACAAATCCAGGTTTTCTCACCCCCCACCTCCCACCCCTTTTTTTTTTTTTCTTTTTTTTCTTTTTGCGAATACAGACTAACACGGCTGTTTCTCTGAAACCTAACTTTTCCTTATTCACTTTATCCACACCACTCATGATTTTATATACCTCTATCATATCCCCCCTTATTCTACTCTTTTCCAAGCTGAAAAGTCCTAGCCTCTTTAACCTCTCCTCATATGGGACCCCTTCCAAACCCCTAATCATTTTAGTTTCCCTTTTCTGAACCTTTTCTCATGCCAGTATATCTTTTTTGAGATGAGGGGACCACATCTGTATGCAGTATTCAAGACGTGGGCATACCGTGGATTTATATAAGGGCAATAAGATATTCTCTGTCTTATTTTCTATCACTTTTTTAATGATTCCTAACATCCTGTTTGCTTTTTTGACTGCCGCTGCACATTGTGTGGACATCTTCAGAGAACTATCCACGATGACTCCAAGATCTTTCTCCTGATTAGTTGTAGCTAAATTAGCCCCCATCATATTGTACGTATAGTTGGGGTTATTTTTTCCAATGTGCATTACTTTACATTTATCCACATTAAATTTCATTTGCCATTTTGTTGCCCAATCACTTAGTTTTGTGAGATCTTTTTGAAGTTTTTCACAGTCTGCTTTGGTCTTAACTATCTTAAGTAGTTTAGTATTGTCTGCAAACTTTGCCACCTCACTGTTTTACCCCTTTCTCCAGATCATTTATGAATAAGTTGAATAGGATTGGTCCTAGGACTGACCCTTGGGGAACACCACTAGTTACCCCTCTCCATTCTGAAAATTTACCATTTATTCCTACCCTTTGTTCCCTGTTTTTTAATCAGTTCTCAATCCAAGAAAGGATCTTCCCTCTTATCCCATAACAACTTACTTTACGTAAGAACCTTTGGTGAGGGTCCTTGTCAAAGGCTTTCTGGAAATCTAAGTAGACTATGTCCACTGGGTCCCCCTTGTCCACATGTTTGTTGACCCCTTCAGAGAATTCTAATAGATTAGTAAGACATGATTTCCCTTTACAGAAACCATGTTGACTTTTGCCCAACAATTTATGTTCTTCTATGTGTCTGACAATTTTATTCTTTACTATTGTTTCAACTAATTTGCCCGGTACTGACGTTAGACATTGTAATTGCCAGGATCACCTCTAGAGCCCTTTTTAAATATTGGCTTTACATTAGCTATCTTCCAGTCACTGGGTACAGAGGCAGATTTAAAGGACAGGTTACAAACCAGAGTTAATAGTTTTGCAATTTCACATTTGAGTTCTTTCAGAACTCTTGGGTGAATGCTATCTGGTCCCGGTGAATTGTTACTGTTAAGTTTCTCAATTAATTCCAAAACCTCCTCTAGTGACACTTCAATCTGTGATAATTCCTCAGATTTGTCACCTACAAAAGATGGCTCAGGTTTGGGAATCTCCCTAACATCCTCAGCCGTGAAGACTGAAGCAAAGAATTCATTTAGTTTCTCTGCAATGACTTTATCGTCTTTATGTGCTCCTTTTGTATCTCGATCGTCCAGGGGCCCCACTGGTTGTTTAGTAGGCTTCCTGCTTCTGATATACTTAAAAAGCATTTTGTTATTACCTTTTGAGTTTTTGGCTAGCTGTTCTTCAAACTCCTTTTTGGCTTTTCTTATTACATTTTTACATTTAATTTGGCAGTGTTTATGCTCCTTTCTATTTACTTCACTAGGATTTGACTTCCACTTTTTAAAAGATGCCTTTTTATCTCTCACTGCTTCTTTTACATGGTTGTTGTTTCTCAGATCTCCTTCTCATTATGGCTGAACAACTGCATACTACTTTGAATTTTTCAGACTGATCACTTTCTAGGCTATGATCTAAGTATGTACCCATGCAATGGAATAAAGGGGAATATGAACCCTCTTACACTCGCACAGAAGCAACCTGGACCGTGGGTCCAAACATAGCACTCACTCACTTCTGGAGCAGCTGGTGTGAAATGATGAGGACTAGCCAGATCTTTTGCTCCTACCCTCCAGAACACCAGTTACCAGAGCTGATCTGGTATGGGGGTTAGAAACGGACATTGTAAATTCTTATGACTTAGGCCCGCAGCAAATTAATACCTCTGTTCTCCCTATCTTCATGGAACAAGAGAAAGCAGAAAGGATGTTTTGCCTAAAGGTAGTGTCTTTGAGGGAAAGTGGGTACTAGAGTTGATAGGAAAATATTTTTGTCTTGGAAAATTTCAGGTTTTTGGCAAAGAGTCAAAATCTGAACTATTTTGGCCACCCTCCCCCGCCCCCAAATATTTCTATTGTGAAATACTGTCATGGTGTCTCATGGGAGTTGAAATTCAGGTGTCTCATGCTCCCATTTTCTTCTGTAGGCCAGATTTCCGGGTTGGATTACATCTCCCGTGATGCATGACAGTCTCTCCCCTGGTGAGGGAAGCCATGCCCGAGGCAGTTGCATGACTGCGGTTTATCACACAACAAGAAGTTTGGCTTGGGAGCCTACCCCAGAAAGGAGAATGGGAGCATGTGATATCCATCCTACAACTCCCATGAGAGTCCACAGTGGCATTGCAGAATATATTTATATAATATTTGTTTTGGTGTGGGGGCAATCTGTTTTTTGACAAAAGTCAACATTTCCCACAGAAACCAGACCCATTTCATGAAAATTTTCCTTTAGTTAAAAATCCAATATTCCAGCAAAACAATTTTCATGGAAAAATTTCAACCAGCCTTTATTGATGCAACCAGACCTCAGAACCATGTCAAATGGCACAGTCTAACCCCAAGGGCCCAGTTGTGCTCAGATTGTAACACACTGTAATCTGAGCAGTCAAGTGGATTTCATTGGGTATATTCATGGCATAAAGTGCTAATAAGGGAATCAGAGTCTGGCCCTTAATGGGCTTGATATACTTTTTACATTTATAATAAATAAGCATTTAGAAAATATGTTGTAACAATTTTATTATAGTTGAAACTAAATTTGTTGAACCACCTGAAGTAAGTTTGGAATTTTCATAGGCCCTAAGGGACTTAGGTGACCAACTTTCATTCATCTTCAAAGCGGTGGCTTAACTCCCTTAGTTCTCTGTGGAAATCCCAGTTTAAATCTTTGGGTATAAATTTTGTCATAAGGACACAGCTCACATTAAGGGTCAGTGTATAAACTATGCCACACCAACAGCTTACTAGAATACACTCCTTGAGCCACAGTTCCCTTCATGGTCTACCCACTCGCTTTCATAAGGAAGTAATTAACTACTGGCCTGTAGCAGGAGTACATATCTACTCCCTCCACACTACCTCCTTTTTGACATGTACTTTATATCACTCACTATAAATCAAATGCTAGAAATTTGGCTTATTCTTCATTGGAGATTAACCGAACCTCTTAGAAGGGAAGTGCTTGTTGTCAGTACGCATTTCTTATGTTTACAAATTAGCGACCTTGTGCAAATCACAAAGAGATGGAAAGGACACAAAAAAAATGCTTTAATATTAGGTTATTCCTTGAAAATAGCTAATTACAAGGTTGTGTAACTTACTTTTGAGAATCCCCGTCATTATAAGTACCTAGACCTCATTAGCAGTAACAGATGTTGACACCGACATGTCTGATCCAGTCTTCCTGGTATTTTATTGTCACTTTTCCTTAAGCATGATATTTGCATTTCCTGCATTGACATGATGATCAGCCCCTCCTACTCAGACATATAAATCATGTTCTGAGACATTGCCGTAGCTGTCTGCACATCTGTTCTGTGCCCTTTCCTTCCTATGTGTGGCACATTTGCTGTTATCGTTGATTAAAACTTCACAACCGGCAGGACATTCTGACCTTTGTGTTTGTATATGCCTGGCAAAAATTTATTTTAATTAAGAGCTTTCTGCCAATTAGTGCCACACATGTTTAATCTGTCACAGTATAGCAGTGCCTGGGGTACTCTAAGGGGAGCTGTAAACTTGATAAAAAAGAATAGCTTACTCAGTTTGGCTCAGTATTATTAAAAAGAAACAGTTAGACGTCTTCACAGAGCTAAACAACAGCCTTCAGTTCTGTGACTGTAAATCACCACAAATACTTTGGTATTCATCTAGGGTAGCTAATTGAGTGTCTTCAAGATTATGTATATTACACAAACATTTCCCTACAGTTAAACCTGGTCAACTGCATTTAAATTCAATGTCACACAGGGAAATGAATCAATATAGAACTTGGCGAACTCTGTTTTAATTTCAGGGCCTGCTGCTGCTCCCATGAAGTCATTGGCAAAACTCTATCAACTTTATTGGGAGCAGGATTAGACCACTACTCTTTTAAGCATATTAAAGATAATGACAATAGAAAACTTAAAAAACAAAACAAAAGCCTACAAACATTAATGCAGTGATATCATACAAAATTAAACAGTAATATTACAGGCAAGATCTGGCTTCTGGGCACACACTGCAAGTATCTTTTCAGCAGTACAGTTCTCAGTTGCATATTCTTCACTAGATCCCTGCACAGGACTTTCTTTAATGGCAATGTGGGGTTTACATGAAGGACAAAATAATAACAGTCCTCTCATTGTGGGCGAGAGGAAAGAAACTTACCCAAATACGGTAACACAATTTATGAAAAGATACTGACGTTGACACTAATGCTTTACACATTTGATTTATGCTGCTTTAGTATCAAAGCATGGCTTAGGGGTAGTTGTATGAGAGATTTTCCTTTAGGGGATGAGTTATGGTCATTTAATACTAAATAAAAAGTTCATGAGGGTTGATGTGGAAGCCTGGAAAAGCTGTATTGTATATATGTATACAGTGAGTACTCTTACAATGATTCCTATTACCTTTTTTATTATAGTTAGGTAAGGTAATATTGGCAGTAGCAGTAATTCCCAAACTTCCCTGTTTAGGTTCTAGGCGAGAGACACATGCAAAATTCCTGATCTGCTTGTCCAGCTGTCTTTTCTGACAGATATCAGACCTTTGGTGTTCTCAGAGCATGCCTATGGGATTATATTTACTGGTGAGATAGACATTCCTCTACCTACTTTGAGAATCCTGTTTCTGCATCAGCAAGGGCTCCCAGTAACTCATTAGCTGTGGGGTCAGTGCTTAGGCAGCTTTGTGCATATCCACAGGCAGAAACTTAGGTGCCTAGGGGGTGTCTGTATGGGGTTAGGTGGGAGCTGTGCAGTGGTTTTGAGAATGTCAATGGTGCCTAAATGGTGGACTTGGGTGCTAAATACCTTTGTAGATCTGGACCTCTAGGCCATAACTCCCATGGGAATTAGACTCCTAGTTGCTTCTGAAATCCCACTGGATGCCCATCTGCTTATTTAGGTGCCTAAATACCTTTCAAATCTGGTCTTTAGGCCCCCAAGTGTAACTGAAAGTCAGTGGGACTTAGCTGTTACACCCCCTCCAAATTTGAATGAATGGTGTTGCAACCTGCCACCTGAGGGGGGGAGGGGGTCACAGCACCACTCAGGTTTGGCCCTGCCAAAAAGTGCCAGGCCATGGCCCAGGTGAACCAACAGCTCTACAGCCTATGTTTGATTGACTAAACTAGTTTTAAATAACACCTTTAGTTGAATCAGCCTGAGGCAGGTAGAGAAGCCCTAGATCTACAAAGGATACTTATACACAGCATTTCAATGCACAGCCACACATTAGGCACTCAGATTGCTGTCTAGAAATACATCAGAAGGATAAATACCAGGGAGGAGAAGAGTTATTTAAGTTAAGCACCAGTGTGGACACAAGAACAAATGGATATAAACTTGCCATCAACAAGTTTAGGCTTGAAATTAGGCAAAGGTTTCTAACCATCAGAGGCGTGAAGTTCCAAGGGGAGCAGGTGAGGAGGCAAAAAACCTAACTGGCTTCAGAACTGAACTTGATACATGTATGGAGGGAATGATATAACAAGACTGTCTATAATGGCATGTAGCCGATTTGCAATATCTCCAATGACCGATGATGGGGCATTAGATGGGGAGGACTCTGAGTTACCACAGAGAATTCTTTCCTAGGTGTATGGCTGGTGGGTCTTGCTCATATGCTCAGGGTCTAGCTGATCACCATATTTGGGGTCGGGAAGGAATTTTCCCCTGAGTCAGATTAGCGGATACCCTGTTGTTGTTTTTTTTTGCCTTCCTCTTCAGCATGGGGCATAGGTCACTTGCAGGTTTAAACTGTGCAAATAGTGTATTTTCTTCAACTTGAAGTCCTTACATCATGATTTGAGGACTTCAGTAACTCAGCCAGAGTTTAGGGGTCTGTTACAGGAGTGAGTGGATGAGATTCTGTGGCCTGCAATGTGCAGGAGGTCAGACTCAATGATCATGATGGTCCCTTAAAATCTGTGAGCCTATACAACCCATAGCGCATCAGGTACCTAAGAATAACATTCACAAAAGCTAGGAAGCTGAGCAGGGAGTTGCCTAAGGTAACCACTAGGAAATGCCAAGGAGAGTGATGTGGTGTAAGCTCCACCCCTCAAAGGGAATTCGGTGACTAACTCCAGGATGGAGCGAGGTGCCTTCCTCAGTTGGGATTCATGGCTGCTTACCCTCTCCTGGAGTTAGGCACCTAAGGAATGTCTATTCGTAGAGTTAAGGGTGTATTCCCAGCTCATGGCCACATACTCGCGCTAGCTCTTATCTGAGCTAGCATGCTAAAATTAATAGCCACAATAGCAGTGGCAGAAGCAACACAGGTTAGTCACCCCAACTTTGTACTCATGTGGTTCAGACAGGTTTGTACTCAGTCTGTACAGCTGTTCAGACAGCTGTTCAGACAGGTTTGTACTCAGTCAGCTGTTGCAGCTATAGTATACTACTATTTTTAGCATGCTAGCTCAATGAGAACTAGTGCAAGGATGTCTGTGAGCTGGGAATCACACCCCTAGTTCCAGGTGTAGACATAGCTAGAGCCAAGTCACTCTTTTCTTGCAAAAAAAAAAAAAAAAGAGGGGGGGAGAGATTCCCCCCTGAGGCCCAGTGGTTAGAGCAGTCACACAGGATCTGGTGGTGTCTCAGTCTCTACTGTTGAAATGGTTCCACTTTGCATAAATAATTGAATATTCATTGGACTAGAGAGAGTGAGAATGACTTTATAGCCTCGTGGAGACCCAGGTTCCAGTCTCTGCTTTATGAATGTTTAGGTATTTTGTACAAAGTGGAAGAGCTTCAGCAGAAGGGATTGAGAGATACACACTTCACAGTACCATATAACATGGTGGTTTGGGCACTCATCTGGGAGATGGGAAACCTGGGTTCCAGTCCCTACTCTGGATCAGACAGAGTAGGGTTTTAGAACCCAGAATTCCCACATCCTGGCTGAGCTTCTAATCACTGAGCTATAGGGTGTGAGATGGAGGACTACTGCCACAGCTGTGTTGTGCAGGGACTGATTTATTAGGCCACAGGCTACGTAGCTAGGGAAATGCCTAGTTTGAGGATCCCACTAAATTTGATACTGTTAAAATTTAGGGGGCTTTATGCATGTCTACCACAGAAATTTAGGCATGTAGAGAGTTTAGGTGTCTACAGAATTAGGTGGCAGTTGAGTCACGTAAAATGGTAGTCACGTGTTGAGTCATGTAAAATTGCAGTTAGGTACTTAAATGCCTTTATGAATGTAGCCATACATGCAAATGAAATACTCATTTTTCACCTTGTAAAATATGCAATAAGGAAAAGATGTTTACTGAACTTGTGGACTACAGTATGGCAATTTTTGAGCACTGCTAACTGAAACTTTACATAGTGAATTAGTCACCCACATAAAGAAAGTCACACTAGGCCTATATACCACTGAAGTCTTACTTAAGGGGTTAATTGGGGCTTACTTACATGATGCATAGATTTTGTGCTGCCTCACCCCACCCCCTTGCAGGGGGATTAATTTCACCCATTCTTAATTGAAAGTTTTAAAGCTTTTCTCTTTCTCTCTTTTTGGTAGTGGGATAGAAGGTGCATGGGTAAAGTCAAAGACAGACTGCATGGTGTGCTGGCAGTACACCAGGGAAGAGCAATTAAATAAGCAGTGCTGGAATCCAGCAGCAGTAAGCACCTTAGGCAACAACCTCTGAGGGTGAACTACAGATCCCAGTGAGGCCAGAATCTAGATGCCCAGGCTCTTCTCATATAATATGATTAAATACAAAAATGAAAGAATGATACCCCTGCAGGGGCAAACAAAAAGGACACAAATATTCCTGATAGCTAGGAGTAAATGTTAAAATCAAAACAACCTATATGGGGGGAAACAAAAACAAAAAACACAGCAATGTGACCCTCCTGGGAAAGAGGTAAAACTTCTTTATTACCCTGACTAATAGCATAAACCAAAATCAAAGTTATCAAGAAAAAAACAGAATAATAGGAATACAAATGTTAACCAGCTCCAGCTGTTGGCCTTCAGCATTTCATGTGGGACTAGCTTCTGACATAGTGTCCCCTATTCTCACACATTATTATTCAAGCCCAAATCAAAGTGTGAGTCCCATGGAGTATTTTCTAAGAGAGGAGAAAAAATTACTTATTATGAAATAAGTTTTGAAACAATAGTAGAGATTCAGGTAATACCATAACTTGGGATTGTCCAAATAGTGGACTCCCTCTCTACTAAATTTTCCTAAGAGAACCCACTTTCATTTACATTAATTAGCTATTCGAGTCCTACCTGTAACAACATTTCTACATCACTCTATGGCAGATTCCCATTGTGCAGAGATAGTAAGCATGAGAGGTTACTCAGAGAACTAAAAAGAAAAAAGAAAAGGAGTACTTGTGGCACCTTAGAGACTAACCAGTTTATTTGAGCATGAGCTTTCGTGAGCTACAGCTCACTTCATCGGATGCATAGCATATTGTGGAAACTGCAGAAGACATTATATACACACAGAGACCATGAAACAAAATTTCCTCCCACCCCACTGTCCTGCTCAGGACAGTGGGGTGGGAGGAAGTTTTGTTTCATGGTCTCTGTGTGTATATAATGTCTTCTGCAGTTTCCACAATATGCTATGCATCCGATGAAGTGAGCTGTAGCTCACGAAAGCTCATGCTCAAATAAACTGGTTAGTCTCTAAGGTGCCACAAGTACTCCTTTTCTTTTTTCTTTTTACGAATACAGACTAACACGGCTGTTACTCTGAAATCAGAGAACTAAGTAGGTGGTTAGAATGTTTGTCTCAGGTGTGCATTGACGTACTATAAATGATCTTCCATTTTTACAGTATGCCCCCACCAAATACTGAGCATAACATTGTCATTCTCATCAAGTACTGAGGCCCATATACAGCATATCATCCCAGAAAGCCAATAAGGGGAATGATGTGGTCCAGACTAACAGTATCACTGCTCACCTCTTACTTGCCCCCCCAAAGTCTCAGGTTATTGCCTTTATTTTCTAACAGCCTCCTATAAGCAGCAAGACTCAGAACCAGAATACCTCATATGGATAACAGTAGCAATAGCTTTACTTTATCAGAGAGCCATGCAGGGTTTTGGGGGGTTAAATCTCAGCAGATATTTTTCTTTGTCTCAGCTGGGAATGCTTCAGTGAGCTGAAACAATATAAAGCAGGTGAGCCTAGTTAGCCTGTGAACTTTTAAAGGGGGCTCCCTGGCTGAGCTAATCTCTAGTGCGGGAGAGCTGAGGGTTTAGTAATCAGAAGCTGTGGTAGGGGAACTTTGGGGATGTGGGCCAAGTAAATAAATTAGGCTCCACAGACAACATTATTTTTAACCTTCATCTGTGTTTGAACTCTTTCTCCTGATCCTACTCCTATCATAGGAGGGAAAGGGGAATTTCCAATAAAACAGATAAAAATTTGATTATCAAATAAGATGTTGCCCTGTCTTTCACAACCCTAGCTAGGCTTCCTAATCCCCAACATCAGCCCTGGGAATATGACCCTTGTGGTCTTATTGGTAGATGCACAAACAGCTAGCAGTCCTGGAAGCTTTATTTTTCTTCAGACCAAGCTCTGACAGACTTGTGGACCCCAGATGTGAGGATAAAGCGATAGTCACAAGAGGGGAAATCTGTATGTGCAAGAGAAGAGCGCCTGTTCACGGAAACATATTTTAACCTTGTGTAAATTTTAGTCCACAACAGAAAGCCAACTGACTTTATTGGCTATGCTTCTTTATGACGTGGAACCTAAGAATACATAGTCTTTATTAAGCTGATTCAGTAACTGTACTAAAATTTCTGGCTCAGGCTGCTTCCAAATTATGGTGTGCATGAACCAAAACTGAGCCGGCTCAGACCTCCGTAGTAAAAATAAAAGCAAAACATGTTCTGGGTCACCATCATTAAAGGCCTTGTAAATTAGAAGGGCTTCAAAATCTATACAGAGTTTTAGAAGGTTCCAATGAAGAAGTTCAGAACAAAGATGATACGATTACCTATCAAGGTTCTAATAGTCAAGAATCCAGGCTGCAGCCTTCTACACTACATGCAGTGTTTTAATAATGTAATGACTAGTAATCATAGTAAGAACTAATTAATGACAATAATCTCAAACCCTCCCATTTCTGACAGATATTGCCCTCTATCTCCATTGAAAGTATGTCTTTATTACTGAAGGCATTTCCTTTACTGTAATAGGGAAAGAAATGTCCTACAAATACTGAGAACTAATCTTAAGGGTCTGTCTTGTGGTGGGGGAGAGGACCTTGGAAAAGAGTTCTGAGGGGAAGGAAAGTTCCATGAGGTGATCCTTAGAAAGTCATTTTGGAATTTCATTTCTGAAGGTTTTTAGAGAGGCTGCAGGCAAAATTGGATTTTAGAAAGTGTTTTGAATCTTTCTTATGGAGCAGTCAGCACCAAATTATGAAAGAATGTGCTCTATTTCTTATACTGTTTCAAATGCTTTGGGACACAACTGTCGCCCCCAGTATGTCCCAGGAGCATAAGGTGCCTTCTTCTCCATGTACAGGCTACCCATAGTGCAACTGAAAAATAGCTTCAACAGGACCACACTTCTCCCTCCCACATATGGGGTGGGGAGTAGGGGAAGCCTTAGTTGTACCTCTTCTCTGTGCTGAGGCATAGAGCTGGCACAGATTACTGGGTCCCAAGAGCACAGGTGCTGGTACTGGGGGTGCGGCAGTACCCCCTGGCTTGGTTTGGTACCCCCCCTGAAGTGGTTTCCATCAGATAGTGTTTACAGTTTGGTTCAATGGATCTCAGCACCCCCTCTATACAAATGGTTCCAGCATCCCTGCCCAAGAGTTCCCCTTATCTGCTCTTGGCATAGTGCAGCTATGTATTGCCCCTTATTCAGAGCTTGTGGTAAAGCCACAAGCTTGCCCTCAGTAAGTGGCAGCAATTATATCTGAGATAGTAACATTATCAATTATCTTTACTTTTACTTGACTTTGGCAGATGCAATTTGTATTTGTGCAGAAAGGTCTCTTTTTAGATATTATGCAATGGAGAGAGACCTTTCCTGCTACTCAGTGTGCCTGAAGTTCAGTGATTACTGCCAGAATCTTTGTAACCTGCTATCAAAAATTGTGCTGAAGGAGCAGTCCACACTTAGTTCTAAGGGGGTAATCACAGATATCTTTTTTGGTCCTCACTCTGAACCACCTGAGATATTTATAATCAAGGAAATGTGTGGCTTCCTGTAATAAATATTAATTAACATGGACTGTCTGGGTTTGTGCTCTGTTTTGTTTTTGTTCTCAGAGCAGGGTGCTTTGAATAAATCCTTACCCTGAGAGTCAAGGTGAAAAATAATTTAACGGTATTCTCAGACTTTGAAAATCCTAGTTGAGTACTGTTTTAGTAAAGATCCGGATTTAAATACAACTACCTGTGTGACCCCTCAAAAATTCTTGCATAATATAAGCTTTGTGTCCTTGAAGGGAGCATAAAGGTTCAGAGAGGATTCTGCTTGCATCAGAAGGCAGACTGCAGACATTCCACAAGTCTAAGGGTTTGGGGGTTTTTTAAGCACTTTATATTTTTTTTTAGATTAAGTAATTATATAACGTTGGGCTAATATTTATCAGTCATAAGCCCAGTATTATTACAGCTAGAATGTGGATTTTCTTTATATTGTCCGTTTCAATAGAACTAATCATGAACTCAATGAGAATAAGGTGGCAAAATCTGAACCTAAATGAAATAAAAACAAGTGACATGTCTGTATTTTCATCATTTACAAATTAGGGCCTGATTTTCAAAAAGATGCATACAGTTATATGCCTAACTTGTATACGACACTGCATGTGCAAATTACGTATTTACATGAGCATTTATCTAAACTTCCTATCAATTTGGACATACAAAACCAGTATCTGACTTGTGAATTCACTCATAGCAACTACACTTGTCCATTTTAGAAAATCAGCCCCTGGGATTATTTATTAGGCACAAGTATTACTTCAGCACGACATTTAAAAAACACAGCCTGGACCATTGTACTGTCCTCTACATTCCTATCATTCCCATGGCAACAGAGGCTGGGGGAGAGAAATCTAAGTATTAAAAAAGGGCTCACAGTGTTATGCTAGCTGCCTCAGAAAACAAAAACTGAAAAATCAGATGTGCAGATATTTTTGTTAAATGTTGATATTTTGTTAAATAAACACTGAACTTCAAGTATAGTGAAGCATCTGAACTGTTTGTTTAAAATTCTGCACCCATTATATGAAAGTAATGGAGCTATTAGCTCAAACCTATAAAACTCATGGAAAGTAAAGGCCACTGCTTAATCTACACAAAACAACAATTAAAAAATGAAATATTACACACCCAAAATGTTCAAAATAACTCATTTGACTTTTTTCAGAGTAGCAGCCGTGTTAGTCTGTATTCGCAAAAAGAAAAGGAGTACTTGTGGCACCTTAGAGACTAACCAATTTATTTGAGCATAAGCTTTCGTGAGCTACAGCTCGATATCCTCCCATTCCAAAGTCTGCTCAGAGCCAAACAAAGCACTATTATCATAATCGTTCATTTGAATTTAATACAAATGAGAAAGTGGGTCATCATGTGTCTCTAAATCAAGATTACCGCAACACACCATGAATTCTGTTAGTTGCTTACTGTGAGGTACATAATACTACCCCATTTGTTTGCCAACATAAGGGTATCACAGACAATTCCAGGTGATCTAAACAGGTGACATGAAGCTTAATGGGGAGGGAACTTTTTCAGAACTCCAAAAATTTCATTTTGGACAAAGTTTGAGCAAAAATATGGCTTGGTTCTTCTTTTATTTGGTGTGGTTCACATGTTATTCTCTTGTCCAATGAGTGCAGCTAATCTTTCAGCAAAAAAGTTCAACTGTTACTTACAGTTCCAGCTGCTGAAAAGTTAAGAGGTCTCATGGGATCCAGAACAAGTTTGTTTGTTTGTTTGTTTATTTTTTTAAAATGAAATACCACAACTGCTCTGGATTTCCTGTTGAAATGAATTGGACACTCTCAGGACTGGAGACTTTGACATTTGTAAAACCCCAATATTTTTTAGTAGTCAGTACTTTAGGCTTGATTAGGACTTGTTTTTCCACCCAGAGTAAATCTGAATGGGTCCATAATTATATTTAGTTTGTTTGTGGTATCTGTTTTTGTAAAAATACAAAACTATTAAATTGGTTCATTTTTGTTGTTCAATATGATTCTTGCAAGAACCAGAATATATTTTATCATGTTATCATTTTAGCAAACCAAACTTCACTAACGCTCTGTCTATCACAGTCCTAAATAAATCTGTGCCATAATTAGAAGGGTGATAACATGCTGTAGAGATCGCTTCAGTAAAAAGCAAACGCTTAAGAAAAAGAGAACTCTTTAGCAATTTAATTACTGGTGCTGAATCTGCTGACTATTTTACATTACTTGAAAATCTCCAGATTCTTCAACCGAAAAACATTCATGTCAAGTTGTCTGCAGTAATCGCCTACCTTGCTGCAATTATATAATTGTCTTCTGAATACTTGCCAAGCAGTGTTTGAAACTGGTTATTGATCCATGTACAGGGACTTTTTATAGTGGAATAGCCCACATGCTGTTAAGCTTGTTTTGTTTCTGAATTTGGGCACCACTCATAGACCTTTAAGGTCAGGAGGGACCATCATAATTATCTTGTTCAGTGCCTCTCAACCTTTTGAACTGGCTTGCTGCCTTCCTAAAGTGAGTCAGGGAGATCTCAGGGAACCAGCTCAGGGATGGAACAGTTGTTGAGAAACACTGATCCTAGTCTGACCTGCTTCACATGGCAAGCTACAGAAGCTCATCCATCCACTACTGGTAAGTATTAACCCAAATTTGAAATGGAGCACATCCCACTATCTCACCACTGAAAGAAACTAATTGGATGACCACTGTTGTTGCTTTCATTGATTTCATGATTAGCAGGTCTAGATACAAAGGTTAAAATCATGTGGATCTGCTCTACATTGTTACCCGCAGCAGTGAAGCTGTGCCATCGCAATGATGTGAAAATTTCACTAAAACCTCAGTGGAGAGAGCCCAATGGTATAGCTAGACCAATAGCCTGACTCTGACAATGAATAGGGCCAGAGATTTCAGAGGAAGGTGCAGGAGATCCCACAATGGACAACTGTGAAATAACCTGCTCTAAGGGGAAGTTAGTTTCTAACCTCCATCAGTGGTTTCTTACAGCCTGAGGCATGAAGATTTATATCCCTTATTTAAGAAATCCTCTCTAATGTAACTCTGGATGTTTTCATTGCCCACATAAATACCAACCTTCTAAAAATCATATTAAACTCTTGGCCTGAATGATATCTTGTAGCAATTAGTAAATTAGGTCCATCTTAGGTATTTATATGGCCCTCATCACCATGGTATCTGAGTGCCTATCCATTATTAAAGCATTTATCCTCACAACACTGCTGCGAGTTAGGGAAGTGCTATCACCCCTATTTTGCAGACAGGGAACTGAGAAACTAAAGGGCTAGACCCAGAAAGGGATTTAGGCACCTAACTGCCATTTTAGGTAGCTACGTCCAACATTTAGATTTTTCAAAACCCCTGCTCAGCTGCCTACTTAATACTTCTAACACCTGCACAGAACTGCCTAAATCCTGACACCAACAAGCAGTTCAGCGCCTAAGCCCTAGCAGGATTCACAAACTAGGCATTTACATGTCTAGCTCACCTTCAGAGCCCGATCCTGTAGACAGTCTTCGATCAAGCCCTGCACAACGTCTCTTATGCACTATAGTTCAGCAGTTAGAACACTCACTGGGATGTGAAGGACACAGGTTCAATCTTAGGGGGCTCCCTGCTCAGTGTGTTGGCTTCTGTGAATCCCTGATTTGGCACATAACTCTCCTCAGGCATTGTATAAGGAGCCTGGGGGCCTAACTTCGGGTGGGGGATTCCACTGTCAGGCAGCACCCCCAAAATTAGGTACTGCAATGCTGAGCCTAAGTCCCCTGCGTGAACCTAGTCCTAAGTGACCCGGTGAAGATCACTGTGATGCTAGTAGACGAGGTGACAGCTCATGCTCAAGTCGCCTAGGCCTCACTGAACATTGACAAATGCATAGCTGGAAACTAATCTGGCTTCCCTATATGTTAGTATTGTTAAATAGGTATTAGATTTATAAAAAGGTATTTAGTGTTTAGACTTTATGAAATGCTTGTGACTTGCTGCATGGATTAATCTCACTAATGATATCTATTTCCCATATGTATAAGGTAATATTTGAGTGGTTGCTCTATAACTATAAAAGTGTTTGCTCTAAAACTGTAAACCCCCAGTCAGGAGAGAAAAAATACCAAGTGTGAAATACTAGTTGACCACAAGAAGTGTTATCTCCTCTCCAAGGAAACAAGTCGCATAGACGCCCGACAAGCCATTGTGGAACATCAGTGAACAAAAGACTTTATTGATTGCTTCCCTGACGCCCATGAAGAGGAAATGTGCAAGAAGACTTGTTCCATCAGCTTGAACTCTGGGGAAAGGGAATAAACATCCCTGACAAGAAGGAACTGTTTCTGTATGCTGCTTGAACTATGACGAGTGAAGATTTCTAAGCATAAGCAAGGGATCCCCCACTATTTGGACTAGATTAAATCTACAGGACTTGTAGAGCTTGCATATTACAGCTTCTATTAACTTTTGGAACCTAAGACTGTAACTCTTTTGTGTGTGTATGTTTGCCTGCTTTAACCTTGTAAATAATTTTTGTTTCTTTTTCTTAGTTAATGAATCTTTAGTTCATTTATTTTAGGATTGCTACAATAATTGTCTTTAATGTGGGATCTAAAGGGCAATTAACCTGGGGTAATGACTGCTCCTTTGCTACTGGGAGCAACCTGAATATTGTTGTGATTTTTGGTCTAAGATGCCATCTATCACAGAGACAAGGAGGGAAGAAAGACCAAAATGCCCAAGGGGACTGTCTGTAACTCCATGGTAGTGTGTGAGGCATTCACATTTGACACTTGGTTAGTGAAATCTAAGTGTAGAACTCACAACCAGTTTGAGGTGTGTGCCCTGGTTCTTCATAGTTTGCCCTGAGGTTGGTACTCATGCTCATGAGCCACTCCAGACGGCTTGACAATCACACAGGATGTCAGTGACAGAGCAGGAATTTAATCTAAGTCTCCAAAGTCCCAGTCCATAACATTAAGGCCATATGAATCCTACATTTGTTACCTTTTAGTTTGACTGTTTGTTCTCATACTTTCTATCATTCTTTGCTTCGTATAACTATTACTCACTTTATCTCCTCTCCAAACTAGATGTTCCTGGTATTTTCAGTACAGAAGTATCTCCATGTGTATAACCATTTACATTTCCTTTCTTTAGATGACCTTTGTTTATGTATGTATTTATTTATTTTGAGATGGGGTGAGGAGAACAGAGCAAAATATTACAGGTGAGGGTAGACTATTGATTCATAAAATAACAGGATAAAATTTTCAGCATTATACTCTATGATTCTTTTTACATTCGTGACTTGGCCAAGTACTGTACACTATAGCACCTTACAGCTCAACAGTCATAAAACAAACAGTTTTACCCTATAGGCAACCTCTTATACCCCATTCATAGACAGGTCTGGCCCTTGTATCCTCTGTACGACAGTGGTAAGTGCAAAATGGGAAAATTCAATAATAAATACTTTCTAGGAGGAAGTAAAATGGAATAGGTCATACTGGATATTTGATTGGGAAGGATGATTCAGGAACCAAGACAGGTGACCTTTTAACTGTTAGATTACTTGTGTCACACCTCAACAGCATATTTAATGGCACATGCCACCAAGGGAATACACCATAAACAATAAATCGAGCTGCATTGAACTAACATATAGTAGGAAATTCACCAGGTAAGCAGGTATTTTTCTAACAAACAAGGACTCATAGGAGTGGGTAAATGTTAATAAAAAAGGAGAGAAGCCACAATATGTTAATGCTCATAACAATAATTATGTACAAATATTTATACTTCTTAGTGAACATTTTATTACTCAGTATATCTTGCCTCTGGTTCTTTTCATCACTCCATTTCTCATACACTTTTTGAAAAAGCAAAATATTTCAACTGGGAATTTCAAAGAAGCAAGAGAGAGTTAGGTACTCAGATCCCATTGGAATTCCTGAATTCCCTTCTGAGGCATTATTCCCATTAGCTGCTGACTAATGCCTGATTAAGAATGCCAGAACTGGAGCCCTTTAAGATGTGTGGATCAATTGTTTGTTTTTTCACTTCCTTCATTTCTCTCCATCTCTCTAACTCAGTGGTTCCCAAACTTGTTCCACCGCTTGTGCAGGGAAACCCCTGGTGAGCCAGGCCGGTTTGTTTACCTGCCGCATCCGCAGGTTCAGCCAATCGCGGCTCCCAGTGGCCATGGTTTGCTGCTCCAGGCCAATGGGAGCTGCTGGAAGCGGCACGGGCTGAGGGATATACTGGCCGCCGCTTCCAGCAGCTCCCATTGGCGTGGAGCTGCAAACCGCGGCCACTAGGAGCCACGATTGGCCGAACCTGAGGACGCGGCAAGTAAACAAACCAGCATGGCCCACCAGGGGCTTTCCCTGCACAAGCGGCGGAACAAGTTTGGGAACCACTGCTCTAACTCATTCACCAGTCTAACCTCATAACTACCATTCAACATGTATGAATTTGAACTCCCAATATCCCTGTCATACTTAGGAGGAAACTGAAGCCCAGAAGGATTGTGTGATTTGCCCAACAACAAACAGGAAGTACATGCATAACCATAAATAGAACCCCCTCCCCTGGTTTGCAAGCTTTGTGCACTAACCTCGTGCACTAACCTCAACAATATTCTTCCTCTCAAGTATGTTCTTAATTCTTTAACTTCACACATAGGCTTGCAGCCAGTCTTGATTTATGGAAGTGTTTTCTAGGTCTCAGTAAACAGAGAAAGAAAATCATCTGAATAATAGAGGAATGTTGACAGGTCAGACTTGTGAATAACCCATTTAAACAGAAACTAAAAGATTAAACAGAGCAAGAACAAACATGTCCCACACTTGTCTCTGGGGACACCAGGTAGGAGGTAGTGAAACTTTCAACAAAATTTCTAGAGAATAATTGCATTTCTATCCAGTCAAGATATCTTTTATTTGGTGTGCTCTTTGCAGCCACTTTGAAATTATTCTAGTAACTAGTGTTACTTTCTTTTGTCCTGACTTTCTGTCTGACTTAACTTTTCATGAAACATTAACCATTTTGATGTCTCAAGTGGGAACAAAAGGAAAACAGTAGTATAATAGCACAATGTTAAAGGCACTTGTCTGAAGAGCTCTTATGTATAGTTTCCACTGAACTTACGATGCTCTACAAATGCCATTTCCTTTTCTGGGCTATCCACAACAATCCTTACAGCAGGTTTGACACTTACTTGAAGGGACATGTAAGGTATCTTTATTTTCTACATCACCATAATTAGAATAAGTATGGGTAAGTTGATTTTGTACCTGATCAGTAAATGTTATAGTAACTGTACAAGACTGATTCCACAACAAATTGTGGAGTTAATTTTGTGTTTCACTGGCACTGAATCTACAAAAATCCGACTTCAGGTGTTCATAGTCATTCTGAAAATGTCTTTGATCATCCTCAACCCCTGATCCTGGCCTTCAGATAAATTGCCCGTGCAACCTTTTCTTTGCATCACATGTTTTGCCCCCAGATTTTCTCTGAGCTGTAATAGCACTGACTGCTAGCCTAACATACAATATCAAACAGAGATACAGCTCTATGTTTTGTCTCATTGCTTTTCTGGATTCCTTGCCATCACATATCTGGAATTCTCATCATACCTACACGGAGTCCTGTATTGCTCCAGTAAGTGATGTGCATGTTTCATGTCATGTTATAATATCTGACTGATATACAAAATATTCAGGTTATTTCTTCCACGTTGTGTTGGCTAAAGTACAAAATGCAACTAGTAATTTTTAGTACTATTGGTAATCATTAATCTCAGTAGGGAAGGCCGTCTTTATCTAAGATTTGGAATTTACATGCATATTTCAAAAAGGGTAATTAGAGCTCAGCTTCATACTAGGTAAAAAGATTGTAAACATAGCAATGTAGGAAACAGTGAGCTGTAGCTCACGAAAGCTTATGCTCAAATAAATTGGTTAGTCTCTAAGGTGTCACAAGTACTCCTTTTCTTTTTGTAACACAATTATCATTCATTTTGTACTTCTACCAGTATATTGTTTGCAAACAAAGCCTAAGGTTTGAGCCATGAAAATGGATTTGATGTATTATTCCACGGTATGTATCAGATTACTTTTGTTTCTTTTATAAACAACATACAGCAAAATTAAAGGGAATCAACAGTAGGAATTCAGAATTGCCAAACCATTGCTCCAGATTGTGCTTAAACCTGTGTAAGTGCAGAAGGTGAAGGGAACATGATGCATGGGACCTTTTCTCTACTTGGACCTCAGAAATAATTGCAGTCCTATATTCGTGGAGTGCTAGAATTTGGAGGACCCATTTTTTCTCCCACTTACAGTAGTTGCACACTAGTGTAACTCCACTGACTTTAGTTATGTTCCTCCAGCTTTACACTGGTACAAATGTCAAAATCAGATCCTGATAGTCTAGCTCTGATGGTCTTGCTAGACTCACCAAAGCAGCCATGGTGGCCCTTGGATGTATTCTTGGAGGAACTGTTCTTTCTGAGTCTCAGTGTATGTGGAAGCTCTTGCTGGAGCAGAGTGCTTCTATTTCTACAGCTTTCTTAATTGAGATAATCGGCACCATAATTGTTAGTGAACAGTTGGATTTTTACAAATATTCTTCCTTACTGCAAGGAAATATGCACTGCTTGCTTTGTGGGAGATAGCCAGCTAATATAAATCCCCATTGACTATAATAGAAGTATGACAGACTGCCCCTAACATTCTGATCTAATGTTCACTAAAGTCCAGGGGATTCTTTCCATTGACTTTAATATGAACTCAGGTCCACCTCCAATTGCTCTGAAATATGAACTATATGTTTGTTAAGCGACTACAGTAACCACAACATTCTCACAAAAGGGAAGGTTTAGTTGAGAGAAAGTTCTTATTCCATTCTATTTTATTGCTCTATAAAACTGGCAGAGCAATTAGAGTATTGTGGAGAAAAGAGAGCCTGAATTTTGAAATAAGAACTAATTTTGAAAAGCAAAGTAAGAAAATCTTCCGTCTTAAGGAAAATAAGGTTGGCTGACAACTGAAGTTCCAAAACTCAACAGCAATTAAAAATGACAAGAAAAGCCACTGGAAACTGTTAAACATTCTAAATAACAGTTTTTATAACTAGTCTGTGGGGGAACGTCTATTGTCAGTCGTATAGTAGCTGATGAACTTCAAATTACCCTCCAGATAGTCAGTGCATTAAACAGACCGTTTATCAGGAGCTAATCTTGCTTTTGAAAGAACAGATCTGGAACTTACATTTATAATGTTTCTAAATGCTAAGAGCCTGTAGCTGTATCATGGGTTAAACTTTCAGAGTTGTATATAATAAATATATACAACTGAATAATTTTATGCTAATCCTTGCTATTAGGGAATGGTGGACTTGATTTATTTTAACTCTTTCCTTCTAAAAACATAATGAAAAAATATCTCTTTACAGTAACCACATTTTTGAATAACAACGTAAGTAAAAACATTATTGTACAATATCATCTCTTCCAGTTAAATGAAACTCCTAAGTCTTAATTAATTTTGTTTATTTGAATTTTACACAAGAAACAAAGTACTGTATTGGGCAAAATATGAATGGAAATACACTGAAAGCTGATAGAGAAAGTTTTCCTATTGTCCAATACTGAAGCCATTACTTGGGTACAGAAAGGAATTATGCATGTGTTAAACTCTAAGCACACAAGTAGTGTCACTGAAGTCCAATGACTTCAGAGGCATACTCATGTGCTTAAAGTTAAGCATATGTTTACATTTTTATAGGATCCTTGACCAGGTAGAATTTATATTAATATCATTGCAAAATAATTATTTCTGTAGTATTAAAGAGACAATTTATTACGTTATGGCATCTGTTGATACACAGGCTGTATTTTAAGTTATTAAGCAGTTATTTGTAAGCCTGTGCTAATTCTCTCCCCAGTTCTGATGAGTCTCCCTGGAAAGAGAGAGAAATAGAGAAGAAAAAACACCAGGGAGCATCAAGCTTCAATTGGCTTTTCACACCAGAAAAGCTGCAGGGAGTTTTCAGGAGAATAAGAATCTCTTTGGAGTTGATTAGAACAAGAATCAAACCCTGCCTCTACCCCCATCCTCAATTCACCCTCCTCCACTCCATCCCCACCTACAAACTCAAAGTTCTTGCTAAAGTTTTGAAAGCAGTAAGGCTTTCATTGTTTTCCTGTTGAGCACCTATGACAATTTGGAAGCGATTAGAACACAACTGGCCACTCTTCCAAAGACTTCCTGCTGTTCAGAATAATCTTTTTATCCTTGCTGGTGTATGACTAAGTGAGAAGATGTACTCCTATACTTGAAACCTCATGGAAATAATGTATTCCTCTCCTGCATGATAAAAGTACCATCCTGTTAACCACCACAGTGCATTATACTATCTGTTAATCAGAGATGGGAAAATTGAATAGCAGTTTAGCCAAATAGCACCAGTATTGGCAATATTTGGCTCATTAATGTTAATTTAACCATCATTTATTCTGCTGCTCACTCCTGGTCTCCAAATTCAGTGAGAGAGAGAGAGAGAAGGAACTTTTTCACAACCACCATTAGCACCAAGAATCCCGCCCCCATCCCGAAATTTTTCACATGGCTTGCATCGCTGAATGGTATCTTGCCTCCTAGGTGGGTTCCCTAACCACTGAACATTCTCTCTCTCTCTCTCTCTCTCTCTCTCTCTCTCTTTCTGGCCCAATGACTGTTCCAGTATGGAAAAATTCTTAAATAATCATTGGGCCAAAGAAAGAGAGAGAGAAAGAGAGTGTAAGAATAACCCTGTAGTCCAGTGGTCCAAGCCCCATGTTCCAATCGCTCTTTTTCATTATTTGTCTACATTATAACCAGTTCAAGAAGAGAGACGGAGGGAGCCTCACATCAGAATATCCCATAGCTCAGTGGCTGGAGCACTCTCTGAGGGGAGGGAGATCCCTGTTTAAATCATTTCTCCATCTCTGGCAGACAGAGGGGAAATTGAACCTGGGTCTCCCACATCCCAGGCAAGTGCTCTAACTACTGAGCATGTCTACTGAATTGGGCCTCGCACACGAATTAGCTAGCCAAATGCATATCTTTCCCTGGTTTGTGAATTGCTTTGGGGCTTAGGCATGAGACGGGTGCTCAGATGTCTATAAAGGGAGGCAGCAGTGTGTGTGCCTAGAGGCAGAAAGATAGACTCTGGGAGAACTTTTCTCTAAAAAATAGACGCTGAGTGAGTTTAGGCTCCTACAAGGGTTAGGCAGGAGTGTTGTGCATCACAGAGAAGCCAAAACTGGAATTTAGACATCTGAAACAGGGACTTTGGTGCCTAACTCCTTTTGTGCATCCAGTGATTCCCAAATGGAAAAAGAGTAATGACAGTAGAAGAATTCTTCCTCCCTCTTCCTTCTGTAATGGTAGCTTGCAAGGTAGAAAATAATCACAATATTATGCATAAGCCTGTGCAAAGAGGAAAATCTAAATCAATTAAACGAATAACCCATTTCTTTGTGGTTACTGCTGCAAAGTACCTTGTTGTTGTTAATGAGTGTTATGTTCTAAATCTGAGCTCCATGAAAGTTCTGTCTTCTGTATTCTCAAACCTTTCCAAAATTTTGGGGTTTCATTGGAATGTAACTACCAGTGGAGGTCATGAGTATTGCAGGTGATGCAAACTCTCAGATAGCTAGGGCTAAGTGCATGGGGGGCTTTGAAACGTAATCTGCAGACCCTGAACTGGACTCTGTAGTTAGGTGGGAATCAACGCAGAGTGGAATCTGGAGTGACATGGTCATAGTGACCTGCATTGCTGAGCAGACAGGCAGAGTGCCACATTGCATTGCTAGAAATGAATAGTACTGTCTGTGCTATACGGGAGAGTGTCATGGACTACAGAACAATCACCATTACAGCTCATATTTGGATACTCATTACATGAAACTGCAAAGGTTATACCTCAGTCAAAAGATGCTGAACTTTGTAACACTGATCATTCCAATGAAGTTAAAATGGAACAGTCAACGAATCAACAACATTCAGCATTGTCAATTCCATGACATTGGGGACACCCTACTAATCTGTCAGAGGGAAAAAAATTACATTTATGACACCGGTCAACCCTCACCCTGATGTAGTGACCCACGTCAAAAGCACTTCGTCAAAAGCACTCTGTGAACTAGAGAGCATGAAGACAGCTACACAATCTGTGTGTGTCCAGCATCTTTTAAATAAAGATTCTCCTTTATGTTTGCTACACCAGAGTCATGACTTTTCTCTATTATGATGGACCCAAAAGTATCTGTTTCTTTAAACTAGCTTTTCCCCCAACAAGTACTTTCATATGGGTGAAAATAATCTACAAAGCACACTATCATGGTATTACAAGAGGAGAGGGAGGAGAGTAAAGTCCTACAAACTGATTGTTTGCTTTATTTAAATTTGTTCTATGCCAGGTGCCAAGTGATGGCCATATTGAAGATTGATGGGTGGATGAGATGAAAGAAGGAATTTAAAAAAAAACCATAGTTTGTCACAGATGGAAAGAAAACAAAACAAAATGAAAGGAGGAAACAGCAAAGAAAGCAAGATAAATATTGGAAAGCAATATTATGAGTGAACAGAAAGTCAAAAATAGATTAAGGATGAAAAAGTAAATGCATATTGTAAATCTCCACAGAGAAGATGGCAATATATAAGATAAATACTTTTGCCCAGAGCAGATTGGAATAAAAATGAAAGTAACTAAAACTGTCATTTTCCATTTAGTGAAAATAGATTAAAGAAATAATATGCATTTATAAAAAGCTTTTTGGTTTAAGGGTATCAAAGTAATTTTTTTTTCAAACATATATCCTCACAATACATGTATCAGGTAAATATTAGCCCTTTTAAAGATGGGGAAACTGATGTATCAAAAAAGGGCTAAGGCAAAAATGTTTGATCTTAAATATGGTTTTCAGTGCCTAACTTTAGACACCTGAGTTTGAAAATGTCTGCTTCAGTGACATTCCCAGGATCACACAGCAAGTCTCAATAGGAGAGCTGGGATTAGAACTCAGGTGTCCTAGGTCCTATTCTCAGTTTCTATTTATAAGCCAAAGCCTCCTCCCTATTCTAAATAAATGGTTTTATTTTAAGTGAATACATTATTTGTGCTATATTTCATTTCTTTATTTTCTGCACAGTTTCATAGATTGATATATACCTCTAGTCTTGTAAACATTTCCATACTGATTCAGTCTTTAAATTTAAAGCTATTATTGACTGTTAAGACTGTTATATGAAGTTCTAAGGCTCTCGTCATTTTAACACCCGGATGTACATTATGAAATGAACTTCATGGTTCACTGCTCAGCTCTTTTAGGATGAACATGACAGCAAGACTACAGATCATACAAGGGACAGTAGGGGACCCCCCAGGCCAGCGTGAAATATAGAACACTGTGTAACCCACGGCGTCTTGTATTGAGAAATGACACACACGGGACAGAGGCAGGACCGGCTCTAGGCACCAGCAAAGCAAGCACGTGCTTGGGGTGGCACAATTTCAGGGGCAGCATTCCGGCCATCCTTTTTTTTTTTTTGGCTTGGACAGTCGCGCTCTTGGAGCTTGGGGCGGCAAATTTTTTGCTTGGGGCGGCAAAAAACCTAGAGCTGGCCCTGGACGGATGATCAGGAAATGGAAGCAACAAGAGGGAAGAGGATGTTTGCAGCAGACTGAGAACTGGCTGGAGAAGGCAGGTTAGTCCAGATCATCTTCAGCAGGTAGAGAATGGGAGAAGTAGGGCTAATAAAAACTGTCAGTAAGGGCTAGCATAAGCTATCATAAACGGGCCTGTGCAAGGCAGAAGAGAAGATGATAGCCTGGTGCAGGATGCAGCTATGTGGCCATTTAAATGGCTGAGGGAGATGTGGGAGAGTCTCTTAAAGGAGTTGTGAGCACTGCAGACATATGTTTGTAGTGGATTATAATTTAGAGATGCTCCCTCAGAAGGGACAGTATTATGAACATAGGAATTTGGAGATGTGCCATGGAGGCAGGGGTTGGGAACATCGCATGGCTGTGTGCAGCAGTTCACCAGAGATACGCTCCAGTTTGTTTAATTAAAGTTGTATTCCTTTCTCATTCACTGGTTTGTTATTTAATGAACCCCAAGATCGCTACACTGACCTTTTCTTGAAAAAAGTTGACGACTGGGCCATTGTTGCCGGCACCCAGTGCCGAGAGGCTGAACAACAGCTTGAGTTGGTTCGTTACCCGGTGTGCTACACCCAATAATCACAACGGGGTGGAGAAGCAGAAAAGTTTATTTGCAGCTGCAAAAAAGGTACAGGGAGAATAAAATCTCAAATCCTGCACCCAGAGCAGGAAGTTACACAGGCTTTTATACATCCTTTTTTCCAGCATACCTATCCAATAGCAAGCTGCCCCAAGTATCCATATAGCTAGCCAATCCAGTTCCCAGCTAGTTCCCTGATTTTCTGTATCATTTGTTAAACTATACATAAAGCTGCTTTATTCAGCATTGTTCTTCCATATCTGCCTTGTTTGGCCTTGCTTAGTTTCAGGCAGTCTGACTCTGCAACATATTGTTGCAGATTCTCAGCATAACTGCTGTGTGTGCCTCCAGGCGGGGGGGCCAAGGACACTTGGGCCTAGTACGCAGAGCTGCTGCGAGTGCCTCCAGGCGGGAGGGGGGGCCAAGGACACCTGGGCCTAGTGCGAGGGGGCTTCATCGACACTCGTGGTCTTCCATCCCCTCGAGTTACCTAGTGGCCGTGCCCCAGTGTCCCCAACACCATGACAAAAGCCTGTTTACTGCACTTCCAATCAGGGCCACTGGAACACTTTTTATAGTGGGGGTGCTGAAAGACAGCTAACAAAAGTGTAAATCATGCATGTTCAAAAGCAATGTGAAAAAGCACAATTCCCGCTCACACCACCCAGGTGCAGCACAGCTCTGGGATTCTCAAGAACTGCAAAATAATGCTAGCTTTGTTCTGACACCACTAGCAAACTTTTCACTGTAAAATCTGGGGGTACTGCAGCACCTAACAGCACCCCTAGTTTCCACACCTATGTTTGCAATGTCCCCACCTATGCCAAAGATCAAGTCCAGTTTATATCATACTGTAGGAGAGGATCATTGACAACCCCGCCCCCCCCCCCCCGCCACACACACACTCGACGAATCCCATATTATGAATCCATGCCATCATGAGCCATCAGGCTAGAAACATCATTTGCATGAACATTGAAATCCTCCGAGAAGATGGATCTCTGGGATCCCAGTACCAACTGCAGAGGTAGTGCAATTACCTCTGAAAAGAAGGTGGTAGGTCTGCAAGGTGGCTTATATTCCACCAGAAGCCTACATTTGTTTCAACATGAGACGTGGAAACACTTGTATGAGTCAATTCTCATAATAAGACCATTCACACATTGCAGGTTGGTTGAGTAGAGAGCACCGTTGCACCTTCTCTCTAGCCACCTCTGGATTCCTGCTTCACTAGGTTATTAGCTGCCAACACAGAGCCATATGCATAATCCTGCCTGGTATCAGAGGTATGGTCTAGGTTGGATTTTTCATCTAAAATCAAAGAAGCAGGGATGGTGGATTTATTGATGGCCTTTCCTTAGTCAGCAGGAGTCAGAGTTTCAGTCCATTGTTCCTCATTATCCTGTTTATCCAAGAGGAGGGTTTTAGGTGCAGGCATAGGTATGAGCAGCAGAAGTATGTCACGGAATCTCCACTTTGGAGCTTGCTCTCTTGCGATTCAGTCTTAAACAAAACTGAGGTACCCCCTCCCCAACCCTGAGGTGTGTAATTCCCCATGTCTATCAAATCACCAGTGTGTGTGACAGTAAGGTTTCATCAACTTGGCCCCATCTGTGTCCTGACTACTTTAGAACTGTAAGCCACAAAATGAGGAACATCTGCTCCAGTTGGGCATCTTAGTGAATCATTGTGTATTAAAGCAGTCATCACGAGGTAAACTGAGTTACCCTGAGTATTATGGGATGCGCCCATCCTCCATTCCCCCCTCCTTTACTTCCTGTTCAGTCAGTGGGCATTTCCTCCTCCCCACCACTCTGTTGTGATGCAGCAGATTTAACCAACATGTTACCCAGGCTGTTGTACTGTGAGTTGACTTATTTTTGTTGCACTGAGTGGTCCCTTTACAAAACACTGGATATGAGACATTAAATATATTTAAAAAATATTTCCATTTAATTTTCAAGGATATGTGTGTCTATGTGTGTATGTATATATATATAACTGTGCAATATATACTAAAAAAGAAAACACCTTTATAATTCATTATTCATTTAATTGTGCACTGCTAGAATTGTCCATTACCTTGTTTCTTTTGCTCCCCACTGGATGCATCTCAATTTATATGTAGATGATTTTGCTTAATTAGTTTACAGATTAGTGATCCAGATATCTGTGAGATGTAGGTAATATGTATAATTACTGGCTAATTCAAAATGAATATTTATTTTGCTGCCCACACATCTTTGAATTAAGTCAGCATTTGTTGTCCTATTTGGAAACTGATTTTATGGCTTTTTACTTAAAAAAAAAATCCCTTCAGTGACGTAATCCCTGTGTGCATGCAGTATAGTGCACTTTGTTGGTTTGACAGCTACTGAAGACAAGTTGTTAGAGAGATGGCATGAAATAGGATGTCCTCTAGGTTCAGAACAGTGTTCCAGAACTGAATTTTAGGTGTTAGTATACTCACATATAAATGAGTTGGATAAATAAGTTGTTTATATGCAGATGTTACTATTTTATAAAATAGTGGGGATTAGTAAGGAGTTACCATCTAGCTTGTGAAAGATTTTGACTGCTTCTAGATAGTTTTATTTGAGAACAAAGCTGTGGATTAAAAATCTTAAGGTCATGCTTTTTTGGAAGTTAGAAAAATAAAGTGCTTGTAGAAGGATGTAATTCAGATATAAATGCTGTAGCACACTAGAAGAAGTAACAGATGAATACTGTTGTTTAGAATTTTATACATTGGGTTAGATCATGATTTATCTTCTAATTACAGCAAACTAGTTTAAAGTTTAGTGTTACTTCCAAAAATGAATCATATTTTATCCCTGCCTCTTAAAGGAACAGCTGATTGATGACTCTTATTAGTTGGCTATTGTGAGCTATTACTGTACTTATAACAACCAATTACAATATAATTCAAGATGGGAAATATTGCAGTGCATACTTAAGCTACTGGGGCATTTCACTCCAGAATTAACTTCATTTCAATGGTGCTGCATATATTTTCTATATTGACTTGTTAACTTTGTAAAGAAGTTGAAAGGTGCTGTGCAAAGTGTGTGTGTTGGTGGGGGGGGGGTTATGTTTTTTTTTCATTTGTGTTCACCTTTGCATGTCTTTGGGCTTACTAGAAACAGGTGTCAAGCCTCCACAACCTCCTTCCCAAAACAATTTCCAAAGTGACCTGAAATATAAAGTAACAATAGTCTCCCTAGGAAGTCTATTGTTGTCTGATGTCAAACCCAAGTGATTCAGATACTTTTGATCAGTATTCAGACTTTTGTGTGCTTATCTGATATAAATGGAACCTCTGACACTTCTGCTATTTAACCATAACAAGCTATAAAGTTTGGATGTTGAATTACCATGTAATGATCCTGAGAGACAGGAGAGACCTTTGAGGTGGGTCTGAGTGACTCGGACATTTTAGGAAAGTTCTGATAGAAGGCTCAATTTAACACTTGCCTAACTTTAAGCATGTAGACAGGTTTCAGAGTAGCAGCCGTGTTAGTCTGTATTCGCCAAAAGAAAAGGAGTACTTGTGGCACCTTAGAGACTAACCAATTTATTTGAGCATAAGCTTTCGTGAGCTACAGCTCACTTCATCGGATGCATAAAGTGGAAAATGCAGTGAGGATGTTTTATACACACAGACCATGAAAAAATGGGTGTTTATCACTTCAAAAGGTTTTCTCTCCCCCCACCCCACTCTCCTGCTGGTAATAGCTTATCTAAAGTGATCACTCTCCTTACAATGTGTATGATAACCAAGGTGGGCCATTTCCAGCACAAATCCAGGGTTTAACAAGACCGTCTGAGGAACAGTGGGGGGGGGGGAGGGGGGTAGGAAAAAACAAGGGGAAATAGGTTACCTTGCATAATGACTTAACCACTCCCAGTCTCTATTCAAGCCCTTGAATAGAGACTGGGAGTGGTTAAGTCATTATGCAAGGTAACCTATTTCCCCTTGTTTTTTCCTACCCCCCTCCCCCCCCCCCCCACTGTTCCTCAGACGGTTTTGTTAAACCCTGGATTTGTGCTGGAAATGGCCCACCTTGATTAGATAAGCTATTACCAGCAGGAGAGTGGGGTGGGGGGAGAGAAAACCTTTTGAAGTGATAAACACCCATTTTTTCATGGTCTGTGTGTATAAAACATCCTCACTGCATTTTCCACTTTATGCATCCAATGAAGTGAGCTGTAGCTCACAAAAGCTTATGCTCAAATAAATTGGTTAGTCTCTAAGGTGCCACAAGTACTCCTTTTCTTTTTAAGCATGTAAGCAATCCCATTAAAACTAACTCGTGCTTAAAATTGGGCACATGATTTGAGGCCCACTTCAGGGCTTTAAACTTTGCAGCATGAAGGGCTTTACAGAATATCATTTCTGGAACATTGAATCACATTGTTATAATCTGTTACAATTTTTCCAGTCTAGGATGGGATTTTCAGAGGAATGTAAGGAAGATAAGCACTCCCAATCCCATTAAAATTCAATGGGATTGCGGCTACCTAACTCCATTAGGCTCCTTTGAAAAATCTCAGTCCTAAAAAATAAATGACTCAAGGTTCACAGGAAAGAAACAAAAAGCAGTATAATGAATCAAATTTTGAACATGCATATGTACAATATATATATATATATATATAAATACTCAGAAATATTAAAGTGTTTTCTTTTTATGTCTTATTGCTTAGCTCGACTGTGTAAATAACTATACAAAAAAGGATTATTTTTAAAAAGGAAGAATGATTGTTTGAAATTTCAGAGACTTTCCATGATTTGTCAAAGTGACAGTGAAATGGATATATAAATAATTGAATCATTCCCAACTACATTGTGACTGACATGCATTTAAAATATTCTGACTTCATCTGTCATTTCACATATTTTTATGTTCAATTTGTTTAATTTTATGGTTTAGGTGGATGTGGCAAAATTGATGATGCTGATGGTAAATTCCCAACTATATCCATGATTGGTTGGGATAGGGCAGTAAAATTCATCATTTTTGAAAAGGCAAGTTAGAAAAGAGACTCTGCTCTTTATTTACTAAACTAACCCAACAGGATTAACAATATGCCATCTGGACTATCGGTGCCCTGTCCTAGGAACTCAGACTCTGCTGTTCCTCTCAGAAGCTGAGGAGAAGAGATAATCTTCACCCTTTGCCTTTATTAGGCCAAGTCAGGAAGTGAGTTCCTGAGTCTACACAGTCCCCTAACTAAAGCTATATCTTCACTGCACAGTTAATCCAGGTGATTGGCACCTGGGTTAGCCTCGCCTGAATGTGAGCATTCCCATAGCAAAATCCTACCTGTGTAACAATATCCTCACTGTTTATGCACTAACCCTTTTTGGTCTGGAGGCATATTCCATGCATCTTGGTGATGAGATGCTCTAACATTTTTCCCAGTCAATTGTGGGAGAACTTGTCTTTCCTTTGAGAGGAATTATGGAAAGGCATTGGAGGCCTATTTGCACTTAAGTGATTTAGATTGTGTCCTCACTGCAAAGTAGGCAGGTTCCAACCTGAATTCAAGTATAACATGGGATCTTACCCCTCTCCAGATGGGTACATTAATGTGCACTTAAGGCACTTTCAAATTCGTGTCACAGGCTTTTCTGTGTGGACAGTTGGGGGCTTAAAGCTAGAATGTGGGTGAAAGCCCATGTTAACTGTTCAGTGTAGATTTACCCTGCAAATGACCTGCCAAAACCAGGTAAGGTTATATTCTGGTTAGATTGGTCTGCCAGGTAACTATCTTCAGCTACAGTAAATTATTTCCACTTTGGTGCTATCACACAACAATACAGGTGTTTTCTGAGTAAGACGTTACATAAACCTGTTACGGCTGAACTATTTAGGTCAATTTAGTAAATTAAACCTCCAATAATTGCTGAATTATTTTGGTTTATAGGGATCTAAATAATTAGCCCTTTCTCCTATCCTTCTTTCTCAAGTGATTCTAACTTCTATTGTAGCATTAACCAATATATTTCTTGCTTCAAGCAAGCATGGCACATTACAACCGGAGAACATATGCTTCAAGGTAAAACACTCTTTGTAGTCTTTAGCAGATAGCTTACCACATATTTCATTTAATTGATTCCAAGATGCAAAATATGCACCAGAAAAATGGGCTTGGTAATTTTTATTGAATAAAACCTTATTAAGGATGGAAGGCAGTATAATACATAATTGTAACCTTTGCCTGGCACAGCTATCGGCTGTGTTAAGGCCAACATCTTCTCAGGGGACTAAAGACAATCTTGGTACTAATTACCATTTCCTATATGAAATGTTAACTGTCTAAGAATTAATGAAACAAATCCTTTCTTCTAATCTAATGTTTCAAGAGTTATGTCATCCTTAAATGCTTTAGTTGTTCTATTGATAAGTAATGAATTCAGAATGTATTTTAAGACTACCCACTTCTTGTTTTCCCTGAGAATGTTAAAGAGCATAATGTGGAACTCTGTATTCTTATATTTGGCTTTTATTTGATAAGGGACACTCAACCAAGGGCAAATCCCCACATTAGAATGTTACTAACATTTGAGAATTGACTGACACAGCATTGTAAAACAGTTTGATCTTTCCAGTCACTTACAAAGCCATCAATCCTAACACAAATGGACACTGAGATGAAGCATCCATGCAAGCGTGGAAAATGGCACCTTGTCCCTGTCATAGTCGCAGTGAGTAGATAACTTTGGGTAGGCCTAAAGTCATATGTTATTCCACTATGTACAACCAAGTTTCACAGGAAGTGGGATTAGAGCTGGACTGAATTTGTTCAGTGAAATAGGGAGACTGCACCTCCAAAAATAGTGGTGTTTATTAGCAAGGTGTCTATCTCTGAGCTGGAGCCTGCATGCTGATACCATGGTGAATGTTCAAATAATTTGGCAAAATTAAGCGAAAACCAAAGCCAAAGTCCTAGTTCTTTAGAGAAATATAAAACTTGTCTGGAGAAACTAGTAGATAATATGCTTTAGGGAGCATTCTTGCATTGGCAAGGGGAAGGATTATGTGGTCTAAAAGGTAATAGAAATCTATGATTTCCGCGATCCTATGAACTCCTTTTTGACCCATTCACCAAGGCTATTAAGCACATGCTTAATCGTAAATATGTGAGTTATCCCATTCTTTATGTAGAAGTAATCTTATTTATTAACAGAATATTATTTGAGGCATATGTTCTCAAACTGTGGTCTGTGGAGACTAAGCTGGTTATGGTGCAGGGCAGTCTTGCTTCCAGCTGCTAAACAGCCTTATAGATAGATTGCTAAAGAGGTATTAAATATTTCTCTAATATTACTCTTCTAGGAAAGCAATTATGATATCACACCTAAAGGCCAATTCTGAGGAGAGGGTGGCTGTTTGAGTGGGAGGGGAGTGTGCCTACAAGACAGTCTCTATATTAATGCATAAAAAAACTATATTAAAAGAATGTTATGGATGCTAAGTCAATGGGAGCTATCCAGATGCTTAAAATTAGAAACAGGCAGGTCCATGTAGAGAAATGTGGGAGTCTGATACATTGAGTTTGCTGAGGCCCCATCCCCTCCCGTTTCACTTTATTTATACAGATGAGGGGTTTTCGGGGGGCAGGAAGGCTGAACTCGGAAACCCAGTACATTTGTCCTTTCTCTCCTTTTCTCAGATGTGGGGCTTAAGTACTTTGCTGAATCAAAAAATTCTGAGAAATGGCTGAATCTTTTTTTGCTGAAACTTAAAAACAACAACAACAACAAAAAACAGCCTGAGGCCATTACCCAGCTTGGAACAAATTAACCTGAATGGTTAAAGTTTAGCACATTCCTAAACTACTGAAAATAAGGTTACCCAACAATTTCCACTATAAGACCATAAGTATAGGTAATGCTACCAGCTTTGCCTATTACAAGACCTACCCACAGGAGGGGTTATGTCAATTAAGGTTCAACATTGTTCCTGGGCTATAGCACTAGCTCTGATGACAGTCAACTTGGATTTGGTTCCTGAAGCATCTGAGGATGCCCAGGCTTCTTATTATTTTGGACTGACCTAGAGGATCTGGGTCAGGTGGAAGTGGTTAAAGTGGCTGCTGAAGTATAACCTATGTATGAGTTTTTCAGTAGATTTAATTATATGGAAAGTTTCAAGGGGTACTAGCAAGTCATTTCTAAACTGGAGAGAAATGAAAAATCAGTACACGCAAGTAGTTCAAATCAGCGGTATTTTTTTAAACAATCTGTAACTCAAACAGTTTGACCAATTTTTCCCTGAAACTCAGAAAAGAAATCTCCTTAGCCATAATCATAAGAGTGATCATTTTCAAATTTGGAATCCAGAGATATAGCAAAGCTAAACATAGGGCTTATAACGGAATGTGCTTGCAACGTTAACTATGAAGAGACACTAATAGTTCCTAGGTTTCAGAGTAACAGCCGTCTTAGTCTGTATTCGTAAAAAGAAAAAAGAAAAGGAGTACTTGTGGCACCTTAGAGACTAACCAGTTTATTTGAGCATGAGCTTTCGTGAGCTACAGCTCACTTCATCGGACGCTATGCATCCGATGAAGTGAGCTGTAGCTCACGAAAGCTCATGCTCAAATAAACTGGTTAGTCTCTAAGGTGCCACAAGTACTCCTTTTCTTTTTTCTTAATAGTTCCTAATGGTTCTCTGAAATAGTGATCCAGAAAACTGCAGAATACTATTTAATGCCTATCGTCTTTGATTCTAGAATTCTTATGAGATTGAAGGTATGTCTGCGTTTGAGCCGGAAGGTATAATTTCCCACTCAAATAGACATGCCCATGCTAACTCTTATCAAGGTAGAGAACTAAACATAAACATGTAGCCACAGCGTTGTGAGCTGCAGAAAGGACTAGTTTCCTTAAATTCCGTGGGTCTAGGATGGGAATTGTATTTGGGGGAGGTAGCCCCTCTGCAGCTACACTCTATTTTAGCATAGATTAGAGCTAGTGCCAGAATGTCTTCTCTAGCTGGAAATTACACTTTCCAGCTCAAATGTAGACCTAGTCTGGTGATGAAAGTTCATCTTGTTCTCCTGAACTGTCTGGTAACCCTTGTTTTACAGTGTCTGGACAATTTAACTGAGATATACCTATTAGAAACAAATACTGCATTTTTCATTAGACTGAGTTCTAGCACTGCAGTATTCAGAGATTTTTAGTTGTAAATTGTAAATAGGGAATCATCTCTGAAACGCTGTATTTGTAGTGGTCCTGCAGGGATCAGTTCTTGGCTGGACTAAATGGTCCACTGGTCTGATGTATAGCTAAAAAGCTATTAGAACTTTTCAGAACCTTAAAAAGAGATTGGTTCAACTTTTATTATACATTTCCTATGGTTTCATCACAACTGTTGAATATTTTTCCCCACTACTTTTATATCTACTTTTATATAGTATGTATATTCCCACATCTCTTCATTTATTACATTGCTGATAGAATGCTGTCGAGAGCTCTGGACACAACATACTCAAAGGTATTTAGTAGCAACCATTTGGTTTGCTGTAATTTTCAAAATAAAATTATGCCCTAAAAAGCCTTAGGGCAAGATTCACAAGACACTTAAGTGTTGCAATGTTGAGCATTGCAACATCTAACTTTTGTGCACCCTGCCACCTAGTAGAATTTACAGCCTTGAAGAAGAGCTCTGTGTAAGCTTAAAAGCTTGTCTCTCTCCAAAAAAAGACACTACCTCACCTACCTTGTAGCCCTGAGTAAGGCACCCAGACTCCATATAAAATGCATGGAGACAGTTAGGTGCATAAGAATGGAATTCACAAAAGCTAGTAACCTGATTGGGGATCGGCCTCAGCTAGCCAATGGGAAATGCTGAGGAGAATGGTGTGGCCTAAGCCCTTTGGAATTTAGGTACCTCTCTCCACTTCAGATTCACAACCTCAAACCCTCTCTTGGGTTTTGGCACCTAAACCAGGTCAGCTATTTTTCAAGAAAAACTGGAAACCCCTATATTAATTTTATCGCAGTGGTTAGAGCACTCATGCAGGATATGGGAGACCTGAGTTCAATTCTCTCATCTGCCTAATGTGTTGCAGGGATTTGAATGTGAATCTCCCATGAGAGTGCCCTGGCGACTGAACTATGCGATTTTGTGACGCAGGGCTCTCTCAATCTCTCCTGTTGAAAGTGTTCCATTGTGTATAAATATTTAAACATGCATAAACGCAAGGGGACTTGTACCTGGGTGTCCCAGCTCCCAAGTGAGTGCTCTAACCACCTAGTCTGACCCACCTGTATAACACAGGCCATAGAACTTTCCCAAAGTAATTCCTAGAGCAGGAGTGCTGGAGCAATTTGTATGGAGCCATTGAATCAAACTGTAAACTCTGTATATGATGGAAACCACTTCAAGCCAGGGGTGCAGCAGCAGCCCTATGTTTTAGGGAAAAAAAATCCAATCTTGATTTAAAAATTGTCAGAGATGGAGAAACCTCCATGACCCTTCAAAAATTGTTCCAATAGCTAATTCTTCTTATCATTAAAAATATGCACCTTATTTTCAGTCAGAATTTGTCTAGTTTCAGCTTTCAGCCATTGGACCATATTATACCTTTCTCTGTAGATGGAAGAGCCAACTATTACATATTAGTTCCCCATATAGATATTCATAGACAGTAATCAAGTCACCCCTTAACCTTATCTTTGATAAGCTCTTTGGGCATGTCTACACTGCAGTTAAAAACCCGCTGCTGGCTTGTGCCAGTTGACTCAAGCTCACAGGTCTTGGGTTAACGGACTGTTTAACTGCGGTGTAGACAGTCAGGCATGGGCTCTAGCACCCTTTGAGGTGGGAGGGTCCCAGAGCTCAGGCTGCAGCCTGAGCTCAAATGTCTACACCTCAATTAAACAGCCCCTTAGCCTGAGCCCAAGTAAGCTGTCATGACCTAGCTGCGGGTGTCTAATTGCAGTGTAGACATACCCTGTGAGTCTGTCTCTAAAAGGAATGTTTTCTAATCCATTAATCATTGGCTCTTCTCTGAACCCTATCCAATTTGTCAACATCCTTTTTGTATTGTGGCCGCAAGAACTGGACATATTATTCCCTCAGCAGTTGCACCAGAGTCAGATACAGAACTAAAATATCCTCTCTTCTCCTATGCAAGGTCCCCCTGTTCCTTGCATCCCAGGATTTCAGTAGTTCTTTTGGCCACAGCATCACACTCTTGTTCAGCTGATTATCCACTATGACCCTCCAAATGTTTATCAAAGTCACTGTTTCCCAGGATAGAGTCTTCCATCCTGTAAGTATGGCCTACATTCTTTGTTCCTATAATCATTAATCATACATTTACATTTAGCCATATTAAAATGCACACTCTTTGTTTGAGCCTAGCTTACCAAGTGATCCAGATTGCTCTATATCAGTGACCCATCCTCGTCATTATTTACAATTTCCCAGAATTTGGGTCATCTGCAAACTTTATCAGTGTTGTTCTTATATTTTCTTTCAGGTCATTAAAAAATGTAAATAATATAAGGCCAAGAACCAGTCCCTGCAGGAGCTCACTAGAAACACACCCATTCAATGACGATTTCCCATTTACAGTTACATTTTGAAACCTATCAGTTACCCAGCTTTTAATCTATTTAATGTGTGCCATGTTTATTGTACATCTTTCTAGCTAATCAAGTCCTGCATCAGCCACTTTATTATCTTGTTCAGGATCGATATCAGACTGAGAGGCCTATAATTACACAGGTCATCTTGTTTACCCTTTTAAAATATTGACACAACATTAACTTACTTTCAGAAAATCAGCATTAATGGTCCAGTGTGCTGTTCAGCCAGTTCTTTTAAAACTCTTGGATGTAAGTCATCCCGACCTGCTGATTTAAAAATGTCTAACTATAGTACCTGCTGGTTAAAATTCTCCTGAGATGCTAATGGAATGCAAAGAGTGTTGTCAAATGATATGCCTACATCATATGACATGTTTTTTCCCCCAATTATAGAAGAGAAATATGTGTTGAAATTTTATTACTTGTCAGAATTATTGTTGATAATTCTAGCATTTCCATCTGGTAATGGGCCAATACCATTGTTAGGATACTATTTGTTTCTCATCAACTTTAAAAAACTCTGCTGGCCACAGATTTCTCCTTGAGTCCATTTCTTTCCATTATTATTTTTCATCAATTCCTAGTTTCTGATTTATATTCATTAGTACCAACTTCCACTTTCTTCCATTTGTGATATATGCTTTTTGTATTAAAGTTAAAAAGACTTTTTTTTTCACATTTTCTCTGGTCCAATGACTATTTAAGTTTTTTTATTCACAGTAGAACAGCTTCAACAGGAAAGATCTACTCCAGAATAACTCAAAGCTTAGTAGCTAGTACACTGTCCTGGGAGTTGGGAGATCCAAGTTTAAATATCTGCTACCAGATTGGGTTTCAGATGTGAGATAGTTGGATAAATGCCTAGACTGTAAAACTCACTATGAGTAAAATGCCAAGTTACTGTGTTGTTTCAGGACTGAGGTGGCTGTGTGCATTCCTAGCGACTGAAATATAGACACATTGCAGGCTTTAATGTTGAGATGTTGAGGTGCCTACAGGTTTAAGCAGCAGCTGAGCAGGCATTTTGTGAATGCCATTGGAACCTACATATTGGACCAAGTCACCTAAAATGGCAGTTAGGCTCTGAAGTCCCTTTGAGAATTTGTTCCTTAGCATATGTCCTTAGTATACAGTGGCCAATCATCCTCTGTCAGAATAGATCTGTAAAATGTGTGAAAATCTGTGTTTTTGTATTTTTCTAAAATATTTGGTTTTAATGTTATTAAATTTTCATCATATTATTCCTGCCCCATTTAGTTGCAGCATAGTCATTAGAAAATAGTCCTCAGGAACACAGGGGTTCAAATAAATGTTATACCATCTGTCCCTTCTGCCTTTTTCTCATCTGTGCTACTTTTTAAATCTGAAAGCCTCACATACAAGAATGCATTAAACCAACAGCATTCAGCACAATTTAGCTGAGAACAAAAATAGGAATATTTCCTTTGGCTAAATACTGAGTATAGTGAATGCACTTATCCATAGGTGTGTCTCTCTGCAGTGCTTTTAGAGTTGTTAAAAGCAGACTTTGCTGCAAGGCTTAAATGAAGATGGGCCAATGAAGAAAAAATAAAAAGCTGCATCTGATATTCAGGGTTCTTGAGGGATTGAGAATGCCCCACTGTTGTGAAATCCCCAGGTTTACAAATGATTTATTAAAGGGAAAAAAATTGCAGTACTCCTCCACTAGCTGTGGGATGGGATGAAACAAGTAAAAGGTTCTCTCTCCAGAGATACTAACATTCAGCCTAATGTATCTATTTGAGAACATCCTGCACTCAAATATAAAATCTCTACAATGCAAGATTTCAGTGAGATTCAATGTGTTTTTTTCCCCCACCTGTAGGTTTATGTTAATCCAGTCAGTAAAGCCAGTAATTTATTGAGCACACAAGGATGGTAGTCATTTGGATTGTCTGTGTTTGCTTTGCTTTTGTAAACTACATGTAATGGAGAGTGATCTCCTGACAGCAACTGTATCTCACTGTAGGGAGTGTGCCATGAAAATCCTCAAGTTTCTTCATAACAGACAAGGGAACGGGGATGCCTCTCTAATTACAGACTTATTTCTGCTTATGTTGTAGCAAATCCAGTCAGAGAAATCAGCACACCCATAATATGAAACTCTGAAACAAGGAAATCCCAGATTTGGTAGAGGAAATATCACTGATGGCCACAAGCCACAGGAGAGGCAAAGCCTGTTTTGAAGTCTGAGTTTAGTAAGCAAAAGTACCAATGCTGCATTATGGGAGGAAGCTTGTTATTTACACTCATTATCTCAGGACTGGAGCAGCATCTAAGAAAACTGCAGACACTCCCTCTGCAAACTGGCTGTACTGCCATGGGCAGGATTGCCACTTTAGATGTCTTGATTACTATATTTTTAAATTTGATGTAAGACAGTACTGAGAAAACAAACAAATACATTAATATTTCTAATTGCAGCATTTGATTTGGAAAATGTAGTGACTATCGAAAGGGTCAGACTGTCTGGCAACACTAGAATTGAAATTCTCCTTTTATTCATAGGGCCAGATTAATGGCAGGGCCAGGGACACCTCAGGATAACATCAGACATTTGTTATTAGGTCCTACTATATAAAAGCTAAATGTTGTTGTTGTTAATATTTATGGACCCCGACTCTAACTGACCTCAAGGGCCATATAACAGAGCACTGGAGTGCATGGGTGCACTTTAAAGCCTTAGACCCTGTAAGAACAAGCTTTCTGGGAAATGCAGTTTTCCCAGGAGCAACTGTGAAGTCCAGAGGTCATGTGATCAAGAAATCAGGTACCTTGGGAACGATATAAGGAATAGTCTTAGTTCTGCATGAGAGAGCTGACAGGTGAGACAAGATCCTGGGGGTGGTTCAGAGTATTTAGATTTGCTTTGTTCTGTAATTGGATCTCTTTATTTGGTAATAAAGTGAGCCCCGAGGAAAGGGATGTGAGGTAACTTGAGTTTAGAGCTTCATTTTACCTTCTCTGCTGGTGAACTAGCCCATTGACTTACACCCTTTAATTAAACCACATAAAGGGAACATAGCAACTAACAGTGCAATCACCTCACCCTTCATGGCAGTGTGCTTTGAATTTTAGGAACCACTTTTCAGAGTGAGATTAGATTAGTTTATTACCCATGACTATGCATTACTTCATCTCTTTGTGACTGTCAGCCAGAGTACCATGTACTCCTACCAGTAGAAGTAGTTGCGTGATGAATTTAAATATAAAGATCAAAATCATAAAGTGCACATGGAAGAGAACAGGGAGCCAGTGGCATGTTTAGAGCAGCAGCAGGATCCATTTCACTTCAGTCTTTCTTGTCTAAGATTTGGGGTTCTGTATGTAGAACCAGCTGGAGCATATGTCTGATTTTTTCAGTTTCCCCAGGTAGAATCCATTGCTGTAATCTGCTCTGGTGGCGACAAACACACATGGATCACTTTGGCTATGCCCTCATCCAAGAGTAATGGTTCCAATCTCCTGGCTGGAAGAAGGTGGAAGAAAGCATTTCTTTGCTTAGGAATAATGTGTCCAATAAAACCCAAAGTGTACATCACTTTGACGGCAGGCAAAGCATATGCTCTCATCAGAAGTAAGTACCAATGTTTTACCCAGATCCTCAATGTTTCCCCTAAGGTGACTATATTTTCTAAAACCTGAACATTTTTGTGGCAATATTATTTTTAGGTCATGAAATAATTCCATAAAAGACAAATATAGGCATTTTGTTTAAATGTCTACTGGCATCACTAGTGCCAGTTCTAACACAATAGCAACACATGTATAGATTTTAGGATGAAGGATTTTTCCAATAAGTGAACTATGACGTTAGTATTCACTTTGACCAAAAGAATAACTTTGATAGAATCTGCAAGTATTTGCCTTTTCTCTTCACTCCAAACAGTCTTCATCACACTGAATGCTCATTTCACTGGACTATTTGTTCCTGGCAAACAAAGAACAAAGTGTGTTTGGCATAGCAATACATCTTGAACAAACATTTTGTAGTTATGTAAACACCAAAACTTTTGATTGATGAAGTGAAAAACTGAGACATTTCTGGTTCCTGAAGGAAGTCTCTGGAATATCATAAGAAAAACTGGGGTGCATGGTGACTTTATATTCCCTCTTCTTATAAGAATTTTTTTTTTCTTACTAGGGTTAAACTTGAGTCATTTGATGTTCACCTATGTGTTTATTTCTCACATTCACGGGCACATCAAGGAGTTTTAAATGATTTCATCCTCTGAGCAAGGTATATCTATTTGGATGCTATCTAGGTATCCAATATCTCCTGACCTCTCTTAGAGGGTGTTGTATATAGGGAATATATTTCCTTTTTTGCAATTTTTTAATGTTCTATTTCCAAATAAAAAAAATCAAAATATACCAACATTAGCACCAGTGGTCTAGGTCTCCAAAACAATCAAAACCCGATCATTATCAAAACTTCCATTTCCAGAAAATCACAACATTTCAGTGCTTTAACAGTCAAATCTAATTTGATCTGCAGTTCTAAATCTAAAAAAGAAAAAAAAGACATTTTGTGTTTCACTGTGTTTGTGCACTGCATGACATGATGTGATCCATGAAGCTTTTTGTTTAAACGTTCAACTTACTTGAACAGGTTGACACTGCCAGTGAATTATTTGGTGTCTTGCCAATGAATAATTTTGAAACCGTCTGCTTATTTTTGTTTATTTTTAATCTTGTTTTTCTTTTTCTCTAAGCAAGTACCACAATATATATTCCTTTGGGTAAGTCTAAGTTTCTTTATCTCAGTCATGATTCAGGTGATTACAGTTTGGAACAACGTACCAAGAAAATTACAAAGACGATAGTATTGCAGTAATTCGGCTGGGGCCTAGGTTCTAAGTGGCTGCTGAGAAACTGAGCTTATAATCATGAGGATCAGACATTCACCTAGCAGGGGGCTAATTTCCCATTCTCATTCATTATTTGAGTAAGATGGGGAACTCGTTCCATTTCTCAACAATGTACTCTTATGGACTATACACACTCAACCACTTTAAAAGTAATGGAACGAGATTCCTCGCACCATTAGTTTCAATGGGTTAATTCAATCCCACTTGGTAATGGATAGAAGAAACTGCTGGGGCTTTCTGCCCTCTTTAAAAAAAAAAATCTACAGAGAACACTCATATGATGTATATTAGTAGTATACATAACTTTTCATCTTCCTTTCGTAGAGAATAGATCTGCTGTTGAGGTGAATTTAAGCAAGGTGATACAGATATTGTTTTCTTCTGTTACTTCTGAGAAAATTTTTCAATTTTTTTAAAGTTTTTCCCTCTCCCCATCCCACTCTCCCCACTGTAATTTTGTATAGCTGCTATTTTATTTTTTCTTTACATTATGAAGTGATTCCTTATGATCTTCTATATGCGCTCCTGGCTAACCTTTGAAGGCAAGCTGTCATACAGTGATAGTCTTGCTTGTGACTTGAAGCTCTCCCTGAGTTTGCTGACTTTAGATGGAAAAGCTCACAGTTGCACTTTTACTGCCATCTAGTGACAGAATTAGGAAGATTGCCTGCAGAAACCTTACATCTGAATTGCTGTGAAACCAGTTATTGGCAATCAAAGGGGCTACAATTATTCTGGTCATTATAACAGGCGGCTACAAAACACAGTGTGATTAATATGGTGTAATTCTCAGAGAACTGGAATTTTACTGTTTCTTAAGGACAGGTGACTGCAGTTAACCCATGACCATTATTAGTATAGATTTCACCTTGTATAGATAAACATCTATTTCAAAAGCTTGTGTATATATATATACACATATACATATACAAACACACACACACAGTGTGCCATAGTTGCTTTATTTACACGAATTCACATACTATGGTGAGGAATCTATTTCTGTACAATTTTGCCATTATATCCTTTGTGGTGTACTTGGTATTCTGTCTTGTTTCACTGGAGATTAAGCTGAACTTCTAAAAACTGTACATTGCTGTACATAGGCAATATGGGGCTGATAATTAAGGGAAGCAAATAAAACTCAAAACTAGTTTATAAGCATACAAAAATAATGCCACATTTGAACCTAAAGGAGAAAAGAATCAGAAGGAAATATGAACCCAGAATATTTAAACCAATTGAGTATGCAAGCAATTATTTTGTACTATATATCTTATGTGATAACATAACTGAAGCAAGATGGATAGATACACCAGGAAAATCTGAAAGACGCATATTTTTTGTTCCTATATTTGAAACCCAGTAAATGTTCAATATTTACAGAGACTTGATAATCAATCTGAGAAACTTTTTTTTAAAAAATGCTATCAAACATAACTGAAATAATCTCTGTACTTGTGGCCCTGTTCTGTTATTTCAAACTCAGGTTTTTTGTTTGTTTGTTTTTGTTTTAAAGAAAAAACACATGTCTAACATGCTGATCATTGGCCACTGTTGTAACTAGACATTTCAGAACTTCCCAGGAGTCATATTAGTTTTCCTACCATATTATGCTATGAAAAAGCAACAACCAAAAAAAGAGCCTATTTTGTTATCAGTACTGCTGATTAAAATCATAATTTCATCGGATTAACAACTTAAGTTTTATAGTAGGCTGAATGTGGATATATTTGATGTAAAATCAAAATGAGGGCAGTGGTTATGCTGTTTACAGTAGTGGTGTATCAGTTCTACTTTGGCTACACAATTTGCTTTGAAATTGCACACAGCCAGTTTATGGAAATTGTGGAGTCTATCCACCCAGCTATCTACAAAAAGCTTTCAAACTTTTAATGGTTAATTTTGAAGAAAATTGCATAAAATAACTCTGGCTCTATTTAGATACTGTACCTGGCATGAATAGATAAGAGATCAAAATGAAAGAACATAGACTCACTTTGTATACACTGTACCTATTCTGGATCTACTTTATTCTACACCTTAAAAAATAGCAGCACCTGAAAAGTTTGGAAATTGGAAAAAACTAAGCTGAAACTTTCTATTTTGTGCTGCACAATAGTTTTGCTTGTAAGTAATGTGTTTTCTTCTTGCAGTATAGTGTATTGGCTGTACATTACTTTATATTGCTGAAAGAAATTTAAAATGAATCATGCTTGATAAAGCACTTTTCAACTGAAATTTGATGTCTTAGTTTAGAAAAACAGTAGAGAAAAATAACCCCAGCCCAACACTTCAATTTTGTTTGAACCTTATTTTGTGGTGTTAGTTCAAGATAGCTTGCCCCTTTTAGTACATTTTGTTTTCAAGCTTTTAAATGTAATAAAACACTCACCAAGTAATTGATTAAATAGGTCTATTAACATGCATGCATTAAAATCATATTTCCCTAAAGGTTTTGCTCTGGAATTAGCTTGCAGATCATGTAGAAAATTAATTTCTATGAATATAATACATGCAAAGATTTGGAAGATAATATTTGCAACTCAGTCACATAGATTCTTTTCTCTCAGTTAATTTTCTGCAGCAAAACTGAGAAAGGGTAAGTTTAGACTCTGAAATTGAAATATATTCCCCCCATAAATTTGCAGTTTGTCGCTTGTTTTCACTGCAAGGAGTCTCCCCACAATGTATTAGAAAGCCCATCTTATCTTTGGTAATTGCTGCTTCATACATTACAACCTTTGCTTCCATCCCAGTGTGAATCAAGTGGAAGGGAAAATTGTAAAATGGAATAGGAAAGTCCAGAAAGAAGCTAGAAGGAAAAGCGATGGTTTCAGAGCATGCTCCTCTCTGTTTTGGAAGTCCTTGTGGATCATCCTTGGCAAATTATTATAGCCAGAATTCTATGGCCTGGGATGAGAGAGAGATTGGATCTGTGTGTGTGTGTGTGTTTTATGTGGCAGGCTCTTCACTGAAACTAGCTGAAGCACAGCCAGAAAAACAAATGAGAGTTACCACTGCGAACTTCTGCTCCATGTTATTCCCTCTGTAAAAAAGGATGGAGGTGTAGCAAAGATGGCCAACAACTGCACATCTCCTTAGGAAGTCATGCGTGCAGGGGGCACTGATCATGAATCACCCCAAAGCTTTAGAGTTGGGACTTTATGTCCACCATGAATGCTTGGTCTGGAGACTGCATTCTCTACCTCTCCTCCCCCATATACTTTTCATATCTGCCTTACCATCAAATGGTCATTTGTTGGAAAAATTGTAACATTCCTGATCCCTATGTCCTACTTTTATGGTTTTTACCACTGTAAAGTATATGTTCTTGTGTAATTTTTTTTAATATTCTAAACATATTGACTGTTCAAGGATTTCAGCTTTCATGACACAAGTAGCTTACATCAAATTGCCAACACATGAACTATAATGACAATATTAGCAAATATTGATTCTAGAAGTGCATGGCACAGACTTACTAAAACCAAGTTTAGGGGCTTGCACAACATCACATTTCACACTTCCATCAACTGAACTTAATCCCAAATGGTCTCTGGGGTTCCTTACTGTGAGAAGCCACCAGACTTTATCTTATGAATTACAGTTCTATATTATCTGATATGAAGAAAGACAAAAACAGCTTACAAAATCCATTTTTGCTGCTCTTTCCAGAAAAGTACTTGTAAAAATTGTGCTGTAGCTCCTGGCAAAACAGTTCCTCTTCTGTCTGTCAGTTTTTGAAGCTTCGACTTGATAAATGATTTTTGTTTAACTCAGTTTTCAGCAAAATACATCACTAATATTGTTTCGTTGACACGTCATTAGTTCTTAAGCTTGGTAAATAATAACCTTCCACTGTGACAAAATTAAACTACTACTATATGGGTTTTTTCTGATTTCACCTTTACATGCTAATTTAGTAAACAGCAGAATGTTATAAATAGTAATCCTCTTCATCTGTATATCTGCTATACACATACCATGTCACATTTTCCATGTAATATTTCATTTTGTATGATCCAAGTCTTCTGTGGAAACCAAAGCTTACATTGTGAAAAACTAAAGTGAAGAAGATGGAAAACCTACTCTGGGATGAATCAGGGAAGGAGACTATTTTCTGTAGGACCCCTGTCTCATTTGTAGCAGAAGTTGGGAGATATGTAGTGAATGAAGCAGAGAACTGGAGAAAGAATAAAAATGGTCTCATGGTTATGGGAGTTGAATCTGGAACTGGATTCTGTCTCTGTTTCTACCACACAGTTCCTTAAGGTTCAGCCAGTCAATATTTAGTTTTATCATTGTTATTCAATGTGTAGTCCCAGGCTGAAGACTGAATTATGAACTTCCTTTAGCCATAGCATCGTAGAATCATAGGATTGGAAGGGACCTCAAGAGGTCACCTAGTCCAGTCCCCTGCACTCATGGCAGGACTAGGTATCGTCTAGACCATTTCAGACAGGTGCTTGTCTAACCTGCTCTTAAAAGTCTCCAATGATGGAGATTCCACAACCTGCCTAGGCTATTTATTCCAGTGCTTAACCACCCTGACAGTTAGGAAGTTTTTCCTGATGTCCAACCTAACCCTCCCTTGCTGCAATTTAAGCCCATTGCTTCTTGTCCTATCCTCAGAGGTTAAAAACATTTTTTCTCCCTCCTCCTTCTAACAACCTTTTACTTGAAAACTTATCATGTCCCTGCTCAGTCTTCTCTTTTCCAGATTAAACAAACCCAATTTTTTCAATATTCCCTCATAGGTCATGTTTTCTAGAACTTTAAATATTTTTTGTTGCTCTTCTCTGGACTTTCTCCAATTTCTCCACATCTTTCCTGAAATGTGGCACCCAGAACTGGTCCCAGTACTCCAGCTGAGGCCTAACCAGCGTGGAGTAGAGTGGAAGAACTATTTCTTGTGTCTTACTTAGAACACTCCTGCTAATACATCCCAGAATGATGTTTGCTTTTTTTCCAACAGTGTTACACTGTTGCCTCATATTTAGCTTATAGTCCACTTGACCCCAGATCCCTTTCCCCAGTACTCCAGTACTCCTTCCTAGGCAGTCATTTCCCATTTTGTATGTGTACAACTGATTGTTCCTTCGTAAAAGGAGTACTTGGCATTTGTCCTTATTGAATTTCATCCTATTTACTTCAGACCATTTCTCCAGATCACTTTGAATTTTAATCCTATCCTCCAAAGCACTTTAACCCTTCCCAGCTTGATATCATCCGCAAACTTTATAAGTGTACTCTCTATGCCATTATCTAAATAATTGATGAAGATATTGAACAGAACTGGACCCAGAACTGATCCCTGTGGGACCCCACTCATTATGCCCTTCCAGCATGACTGAACTGCTGATAATTACTCTCTGGGAATGGTTTTCCAACCAGTTTTGCACCCACCTTATAGTAGCTCAATCTATGTTGCATTTCCCAAGCTTGTTTATGAATATAAAACATAATATGAACATAAATATTAACTTCCTCATGGGGTTTTCTATGAAACTCATCACTATAGTATCTGACAGGTTTCAGAACAGCAGCCGTGTTAGTCTGTATCCACAAAAAGAAAAGGAGTACTTGTGGCACCTTAGAGACTAATACATTTGTTAGTCTCTAAGGTGCCACAAGCACTCCTTTTCTTTTTATAGTATCTGAGTGCTTCATAAACATTGATGGATTTATTTTCACAAGTCCCCTGTGAGAAGAGGGTGTATTATTACATTTTACATTGTACAGACTGGGAACCAAGGCACAAAAAGATTAAGTTCAGAAGTTTCCATTAATATTGGGTACTCAATTTGAGAAAAATTGGAACCTGTTTTTTCTGATTATTTAGGATTATGTAGTTCATTCTATATTTTTTATCATCCTATAAGATGCAATAGAAGACGATATTCCTTCTGTACAATTATAGAGGCTCATATGGAAAACCTATGGAAAGGAATGTAATTCTTATTAAATTCTTCATGTTTTAGAGTAATTTCTATAGACCTCTTGTGGCTTCACACATATTAAACTCTATCCTATAAATTCATAGATTCCAAGCCCAGAAGGGACCTCTGTGGTCATCTAGTTTGACCTCCTGTATAACACAGGCCATAGAACTGCCACAAAATAATTCCTAGAGCATATCTAGATCATATCTTTTTTAGAAAAACAAGACTTTTCTGTAAAGGATTGTTAGGATATAGATATTCAGGCCTGTCTGTAAAGGCCTATACTCTAAGAATTTAGGTGTATTCTTATCACTTAGCTAGTTATAGAGGTATAAAAGAAAGAATCAAAATCACTGTCTGCTGGTGTAAGAGCCTTCTCTTACTGTGACAGTCTGAGGCCCTGTGCTTAGGCTAAGGCCTTTGGCTAAGCAACAGAGGCAGCCATAAGCTGGGAAGTGAACTGTCACATCGACACATTCCAACCTAGTAACATTGAAAGAAGGTGCTATTGGGCCGTTAGGAATACAATCCTGTCCTGATAATGCCTATGGTCTCCAGAGAAAGGGGAGTGCCTAGAAGATGTAAAAGGAAACTTAGTTTGATAGCATCCTGTCTGGCAAGAACTCACTTCTCAATAGCTGGGATGTGAAATCTTCATTTCTTTGTTGTTCTATCACTGTAGTCCCCATTTCCCTATTGTTTGTCTGTATAATCTCTGTCTGGTTCTGTGATTGTTTCTGTCTTGTGTATAATTAATTTTGCTGGGTGTAAACTAATTAAGGTGGTGGGATATAGTTGGTTAAATAATCATGTCACAATATGTTAGGCTTGGTTAGTTAAATTTCAGGAAAATGATTGGTTAAGGTATAGCTAAGCAGAACTCAAGTTTTACTATATAGTCTGCAGTCAATCAGGAAGTGAGTGTGTGTGTGGGAGAGGGGAATGGGAACAGGGAATGGGGGTGGGGAAATTGGAATCATGTTTTGCTAAAGGGGGAAATGGGAACAGGGAATGGGGGTGAGGAAAATGGAATCATGTCCTGCTAAGGGCAGGAATGGGAACAGGGCCACAGGTAAGGCTTTGTGGTGTCAGAGCTGGGAAGGGGGACACTAAGGAAGGAAGCTGGAATCATGCTTATTGGAAGTTCACCCCCATAAACATCGAATTGTTTGCACCTTTGGACTTTGGGTATTGTCTGACTTCACAAATAAAGCCAGGGGCACTGTTTACCACATCCTCTCGGTGTCCAAAAGTCATCATGCTCTTCAACAGTATAATGGGACAACTACTCATCTGGTGTAAATGGGCACTGAAGTCTCTTGAACTGTCCGAACTAACACCAGCTGTGGATTTAGGTGATGATCAAGCTTCAGTGAGCCCTATATGTAATAAATATGCATACATCTGTGTTTAAATCAGTGCATATTGACAAATCGCTCTGATTGCTTCCAATCTTTCCATAAACACATTGCTTCTTTCCCCAAATCATTGCTTTATCTTCCATCCATTTTAAACCCACTTGTGCTCCATATTTTTTAAACAATTTATTGTTGTTGAATTATTTTTTAATAATTGTATGTGATTTACTAAGAAACAATGTTGAAGAGGCGTTTTCTCTCATGAGTGATTGTTTTTGGTATAACCAAGATTTGTAAATAATTTACATCAAATAACTATTGCACTTTTTTGACAATAGAGTTAATTGTGAACAAAGGGGAGAATGCGCAAACATAGCAAATTGAAAAACAGACTGAAAACAGAAAAAAAAATAGACTTAGACCACAGGAAAAAAAATGTCTGTTGCATAAAATGCTTGTAAACAAAAAGAAATTTTAAAAAAGCTTGTTGATTATTCTAGCCACGTAATGTATGACAATATAAGTACCAATATTAAGATGTCATTAAGGTGCATATAAAAGCCTAAGTGAATAAAAATGGGCACAATTAGATGATCAGACTAAGGTTAGTGGGTTGTAATGGTGATGTGATAATGGACTAAGTTGATTCAACCTTAGTTAAAAACAACAGAAACAAATTAATCCGAGTGTAAAGAAATGTACAATGCTTAATGGGATCCTAGGGCTATGTATCAGCATCATGCACATGCTTCTGGTGCTGCTTTGTTGTGATTAAATATTATACCTCTTACCTTTTTATGAGAGAAATATTCCTCTTCTGAGAGCAGTACCTATGAGCTTCTCAAGTGATGGCAGCTATGGCAGTAGTTGAAATGAAGGGGGCATGTCACATAATGGGAAAGTGGTTGTGGTTTCATCCATAGCCTAGTGGAATCCGGAAGATTACTCATTAGGGTGATTCCCCCTGCTCATTCAAACATATGCCACTATCATCCATCACTCAGGATTCAATAAAAGCATAACAGAAACAAAAGCCCTTGTCAAGGTGGCATGGGAATCTTGTCTAATGCCTGGCTAATAGGAATGAACAAGGTCACAACAAAAGCTAATTTGGCATGCCCATTGTAAAAGTGCCAGTGTACAGCTGAATTTTGAAGAAAGACATTTTTTGCCTGTATACTACTATTCATAAATAAAAGGAAAATCAATATCTCACCTTAAATAATGTGTGTTCCTCATTGCTATTATTAAAAAGGCATGCTGTCATTTTGGCTTTAATGCTAGGGGGCTGTGTTCTGTTCTGATTTTTGTCACTCCAAGGACAGGTTGCTTCTGTCAGCAAGAAGTACTTGTCAGCAGAGATGAAGTATGTATCTGTGCTATCTACAGTAACTGCTTCCAAATGAGACACTGTCACCTGGATACCTGACAATTGCTTTGGCTTTTGTCATCTACTCTAGGATGCATTCAAATCTATCACACCTTATGCAAAAGCAAAGTGATTGCCATGGTAACATTATAGCCACAAACTTAATAAGAAGGAGCAAATAAAAAAAAAAAAAGCTGATATTTTTCTCCTTACCATGAACAAGGGAAAAGGTTATTCATTAAAAACAAAATACAATTTGGAAAACATTAAGTTCTCAGCTCTGCCTTCACTTGCATGCCTGCCAAATCTTTTCTCTCTCATCTTGCTGAAACAAAGCAAACTCTCCTCATACCCATGCTAAGAAAATATCCTGGGATTCTGTTGTGAGGAAGGGGCTATAAGGAATGGGGCTCAGGAAAAAAAAATTAAAAAGAAATGAGGTCAAGAGCTTAGTCAGGTTCCACAAAAGGATTAGACACTGAAGGCTGGAATTTTCAAAAAAGCCTAAAGGAGTCAGGTGACCATTTAACCTCCCCCGGACTGCTCTGAAAATTGCAACCCAAAAGATTAACGAAAACATCTACATTAGTATTATGTGGATTTCTTTAAAAAATAAGATCTTCATGCTCCAGGGTACAAACCAACACTTACCTGATGAGGATAGGATGGAATGTCCCCTATCTATGTATCTTAGGTACTTAAATGACCCTCATTACCATACTAAGTGGCACCTCAGAGCTTTTCAAAGGCACCAACAACAATTCTCAGAGTAACAGCCCTGTTAGTCTGTATTCGCAAAAAGAAAAGGAGTACTTGTGGCACCTTAGAGACTAACCAATTTATTTGAGCATAAGCTTTCATGAGCTACAGCTTATGCTCAAATAAATTGGTTAGTCTCTAAGGTGCCACAAGTACTCCTTTTCTTCTAACAACAGTTCTGTGCCTAACTTCCATTGACTTTGAATGGGAGTTAGGCAGCTGACTAGTGTTTGTTCCTTTGGAAATCTCTCCCTTAGTCCCATTGAAAGTCATTGGCATTTGGGCTTTTAAGTCACTTAGGTATCCCTTTTGGCAAGCCGAACAGATTTGAATGAGCATTGACACAGAACTACCTTCATACCGCTAGAATTGGTCTGGCAGATCAAGATTGAGGCATGTTGGCAGGGTAGTGAGGGGAAGCCTACATGGTTAATGCCCATTTTTAGCTGTTGTGCAGCTAAACGGAGGAGGCCTTTCATCTGTTATTAATCTGGCTTCTTTCACCAACAAGAAGTTCACTGAAAAAATCCGCCCACCCACCAGGGGGAAAGAAAAAGAGCAGCCTTGGCTTCAGTCCCAAATACAAGTAACTGAATGGTAGGGGTGGAACCCAGACAACACTGAAAATGAGTTTTGGAAAATATGACATCTGTATGGAGTTGATCATACACCAATGAAATCAATAGGAGTTTTGTCAATCATATGTTCACAAATTCTAAAATATGGCCATTAGGTTTATTTTATGTTATTTGCCGCTGTGAGTGAGACCCTTTTACTGTATATTAGCAAGATCACCCTATCAAGAAAGAGCATTCCTGGTAATTGTTGCTTAACACACTGCTATTTACACAAATATCTCTCTACTGGTTTGAATTTTCCAAATGCATCAACTTGTTTAAGGATTTAAGCTTTCATGACACAGACAGTTAGTACTTGTTTAACTAAAATTGGCAACACATATACTGTACTGTCAGCTTCGATAAGTACCGGTTGCATAATTGCAAAGCACAGAACATAGTATTAAAACCAAGCAGCTTCTTAATCATCAGCTAATCATTGTATAATCCTGCCTAACACTTTTCAGTGGAATTTCCCCAAGCAGTATTATTAATTTTATTAACAACATGTCTTATGTTTGACATGTTGTTAATAAACCAACAACTATCACATAGCTAATTCTATCGATGAGGCTGAAATGATGATTATACAGTCTAAGTCAGATGTATAATCCTTTTTTCCTTTTTTTCCTTTTTTCTTCAGTTGTTGTTGATGCTGTGCTGTGGTAGGATGGACTAGGTCTGGAGGCCTTATGCTGGAGACCTCATGGCTCTGCACCTCCCTGCCCCAGAATAGAGCAGAGAGAAGTCCTCCAGGCAGCCTATAGTGGCTCCAGAGGAACAACCAATCAGAGGGGCTGATGGAGCAGCCAATCCGAGGCCAGAAAGGCCCTATATAAGACAAGCATCAGAGCTTAAGGAATGAAGACCAGGTGATGGCTGGAAGAGTTCACTGCAGACAAAACTGAAGTCTAGGGAAGGCTACTGAGGACTGCATGCCTGGCTGATGGGAAGAGCAGAAGGACGAGGGAAGGTCAGTGCAGGTAGGAGGACTGAACAGAGAACCTGCCCAGGCCAGCAAGGGTACTGAGGTGGGCTCTGCTGGTCTGGTCAAGGACTGAACCCAGAGAGGCCTGCTGAAACATCACCAGCTGTGGGCACCAAGATGGGCCCTGACTGGGTGGTCAAAGAAGGCAGTGTCTCTCCGAGAAGCTTTAGAGCTATGGACACATACCAGGGCTGTGATAGGAACTTAGACTGTCCCCCCTTCTAGGGTATACAGCCCATCTGACTCAACCAGAAGGCTGAGTTTCTCAAGACCCACCAAGAGAACCACTGTGGGGGGAGGTGCTCACAAGAGGCGGGTGCTGTCCCAGAGACAGAACTGTGATTGCAGTCATATTGGCCAGAGAAAGGGGGTGCTCACAAGAGACTGCTGCCAACCCTTGTTACATGTGCGTATAGAGAAAAGGAGAGATATGGGAGTATCTGTTCCACATTCTAATACCTTTTTCTGCTCTTTGAGAATCTCTCCAACTGGGGGGCAAGAAGCCAGAAAGTCTGTGAGGATGGGAACCTCCAGCTGTTTCGTTGCCAAGATATAAATTTCTCACTCATACCCTTTTTCCTGCCAAAGATTGGCCATTTAACCAGATGATTGTGACACCCTGGCACCCAATATTTGCCATTCTCATGTAATTAGGATAAGTTTTGTACAAAGTATGCCTTGTGAAGTATCATTCTACAACTCTTGATCTGCTAGACATTAATATCTCATTGGAATGTATGTGTTATTGTTGTATGTGGAGTTATGAAGTTTGGCTATGTATGTGTTACTGAAACATGTGTGAGGTTGAAAACACCTACAAGTAGCCTTTCAGGTACAACAGTAAAAAGGCCAAGCCATGTTAATGGTTTACTGAGGAAATGCACACAAGCACAAGGATTACCTCAGGAACTGTGTACAATAGAAATCTCTCAGAGATGGCACTACACAATGGGAACTGTTTGACCCAGGTCACAGCAAAAGAGCTTTTCAGTAAGTGGGAAGAAGATATAAAAGGGGGAAAATTACATCATGGGGTTGGGGGAACCTCACTCTCCATACAACAGCACACCTGGTAACACCTGAAGAATAGAGACTGAACAGGGGGGAAGTGATGGTCCCAGGCTAAAAGAGATTTCTAGCCTGTGTATGTAAAACTTGGGAAACCCAAGCTGCGAAGCCCAGGCATCTTATGCCTTTAGAAACTGCCAACCTGTTTATCACTCAGGTATGGTAAGAATTTGCTAATTCATATCCTATCTAGTATATTAAGCTCAGGTTGTGGTTTTGTTTATTTACTAAGTAATCAGCTTTGATCTGTTTGCTTTCACTTAAAATCTATCCTTTTGTAGTTAATAAACTTTTGTTATGTTTGAATCCAAACTTATTTTATGTTTGACTGGGGAAAAAATCTCAGCTTGGTTACCGCAAGTGTGCATATGGGTGTTAAACCCATGTACTGGCCAGATTTGACCAGGACAGGATGGTACTACTCTGGGGTAATAGGCTCGTGGTTAGAGAGCCTGCATGTAACTGAAGCTGGATGTTTCCCTACCTGTGTGAATGCTGGTTGCAAAGCTTGGAGGGCTTTATAACTTGTCACAACAGCACAGTGTGAGAGGGAGCCTAGGCTGATGGGTCAGAGGGCTCAGTGGTACCTCAGTTCTAGGTGGCACCCTGTCACAATGATCCATTTGATTTCATTGACTCCTAGCTAAGGCATCAGTTTGTCTTGTCTCCAAGGAACTGGTCTGTGGCTGCTTCCCCAGAATTGGAATATGTCTTAGTAACATCATACAGTAGAATCTTAACTTTTCATGCAGTGTTGCCACATAAATTTTACCAGGACAGTATTGATCAACAAATCATGAGTTTTGAAATGATGCCTTACATTTTGTACAAATTATGTCTTGTATCATAGTCTTGAGACAAAGGGGTGAACATATTGTACAGACTGTCATGCCCTCCCAAATAGGTGAGTAGGCAGTCGGGGCTAGAGCCACAAAGGGGACTTGGGCTCAGCATTGCAATGTTTAATGTTGATATGTCCTGCTGCCTAGTGGAATGCACAGCCCTGAGTTAGGCACCCAGGATCCCTGTACAAATGCATGGGAGAGTTAAGAACCTAAGATGCATCTGAAGAAGTGGGATTTTTATCCACAAAAGCTTATGCTCAAATAAATCTGTTAGTCCTTAAGGTGCCACTGGACTCCTTTGTTCTTTTTAAGAACCTAAGCATGTCATCTACAGCATCATACCTGTTTATATATAATGACCTTTACAAAGAAGATCAGTTTCATTTTCCCCATTTTACAGATGGTGAAACAGAAGCATAGGGAGTTGAAGTGACTTGCCCCAAGATAATCCAGCAGGCCATTGACTGAGCCAGACATAGAACCTAGATCGTGAAGTCTAAGGATGACTGTGAAATTCTCATAATAGAAGAACAATGGGGCATTCAATTACATTAACAGGTAGGCCATTTAAAACTGATAAATTGAAATATTTTAGTACACATGGTATTGTTTGCCTGTGAAACATATTGTCACAAATCATTGAGGCCAAGATATTTAGCAGGAGTAAAAAAGGATTGGACACATGGATACTGAGAACATAAGATTGAAAAAGGAAAAATGTGAAGAGGATATAATCCCTCATGCTCCAGGATATAAGCCAAGGGCTCAGAAGAAACTTCCTTTTTGGGCAGATTCTTCCATAATTGCTCACTTCAGGGTTTCTTGCAACTCCCTCTAAAGCATCAGGAAATCACTAGTGAAGTCGGGATATCAAATTCAATAGATCACTAGTCAGATCCAATGTGGTAATTCCTATGGTCCCTCTTCCCTTTCCTCTTGCTCTAATTTACTCTCACTGCTGGTTTGGATTTTCTGAACATATCCGATTGCTTAAAGATTTTGGCTCTTCTGACATAGGCAATTGGGGAATGTTTAAGTGAAACTGGCAACACATACTGTACCGTCAACTTTGATAAGTATTGCCTTATATAACTGTATAGCACAGACATATTAAAACTAAGCAACTTCTTACTCACCATTACATCATTTTGTAATCCTGTCTAGAGCTCTTTCATCCCAATATTAATGGAAAAGTGGTGACTAACTCTTCCCTCTCTGCTAGACAGTTGTAAGTGTAGAAGAAAGCCTTAATCGGGTGAATGATAAAAGCGGGTTAAAGGGCCTAGTGTATGAAAGGAGTGTTGAAGAAAATATACAGCCACATTTTCTTATTATTGACAAATTTAATTCAGACACCATAATGCAAACTCTTCATGTATATGTATGTGCAATTAAATCAGTTTAGTGAACCAGATTTTTAAATCCGTATCAGATCACAGACAAACTCCTTTGAGTGTAAAATCAAAGCCTTTATAGATCTAGCAGGAATCTATGATGCATCTTGTAGATTCATTTCAATAAAGAAATGCATTGTCCCCAAATTGCACACTAAATAACATTTCAGGGGTGCTATCTTCAAGCAACATTTCCTGAACATTTTTAACCACTTTTCCACAACTCTGAAAATTTTGTTGCTGACATCCTCCAATTAAAGGTTTCAGAGTAACAGGCGTGTTAGTCTGTATTAGCAAAAAGAAAAGGAGTACTTGTGGCACCTTAGAGACTAACCAATTTATTTGAGCATAAGCTTTTGTGAGCTACAGCTCACTTCATTGGAAGTAGCTCACGAAAGCTTATGCTCAAATAAATTGGTTAGTCTCTAAGGTGCCACAAATCCTCCAATTAAAGGGAATATAAACATATATTTTTAAAAGCAAAATACAAAAATATTATGGTAGTCTAGATTAGCAGTCCAAAACACTTTAGTAACACAATCCTACTTGTAGTATCCTCTTAAGCAAAGACTGGTATTTAAAGGGTGCTTGGTACAAATGGGAAAAGGCTAAATTAATAGTACTTTGGGAATGTTCTCCTAGCAAATTCTAAGAACATAAGACTTGCTATACTTGATCAGACCAAGAGTCTACCAATCAGCAAGTCTATTTCCTACTGTATCCACTGCCAGGTAATTCACAGGAAGAAGCAAGAAATCCTGTAATGGAATAACCTATCCATGTGGTGTTTCTTTCTTACCTTATTGTTTGACATATGACTTGAAGCAGGATGGCTAATTCTCTTTGTGACAGGATATACAAAGCGCACACCAGCAAGGAATGGGTTAAGCAGCTGCTCTGGGCCCAGAGCACCATACCTCTAAAGTGTGCATGGCTTGGAGGAAGAGTTCAAAAGGAGAACAGGCCAGCTCAATAGGAGAGTAGATAGTGGAGGTGAACTGACCTACACTCTGAGCTCCTGGGAAGGAGCACGTTGTAGGAAGTCCAGCTACCAGAGACCTCTGGCTGCAGTGATTTTGCCAGGCCCACAAAGAAGGGACTTGTAACACTCAGAAAGTCTAAGACTTTTTTGATTTAAGCTGCTTACTATCTTAATTTATCTATAGAGAAAGGGGGTGGTATTGGTAGGAAGTAATCCAGGGAAGCATTAGCATAGCACTTTTGGATGCAGGATTTAGTTGTTTCACACTGGGCCCAAGATCGTATCTTGGTTGAGTGGGCAGGCCTGGGTTCCCCTGTCTCTTACATAGAGTGCAGAAGGCACAAAGTATACCCCTGATATGGAGGCATCTAGACAAGAGAAGGCCCTGAAGACAGATGGGTCAACTCCTTAGATATCAACCCAGGACAGGCCTGGAGCCCCTTATCTGAACAATAAGGCTACCCTTTGCCAGATTCTTTTATAACCCAAAAGGTTTACACAAAAATGTATGATCTAGCCAGAGGGCTGAATCCTGAGAGGGCCGGAGGAGCTGTCAATAGGAGGCTCCAAAAAAGGAGAGGAGCCTGCTATGTCCATACCTAGCCTGAAGGGGGTGCCTGCACTCAGTAAACCCCTTCATATCCTCATATTTTTTTTATCATGTCTAAAGTAACCTTGGATGTTTTTGTTATCCATACAATTGTCTAGTCCTTCTTTAAATCCTGCTAAGCACTGGGGTCAATTATACCTTTTGGCAGTGAGTTACACACAGTGTAAATAAGCTGTGTATATGTATACATTTCCTTTTATCAGTTTTGAATTTGTTGACTTTATATTTCCCTTGCTTTTGTATTATGAAAGGAAAATAAATAAGAGCTCCTAATTAGGCCCATCTCTAGTCACCCCACTGTGCCCAGATTCCATAATTTTTCTCTGAAGCACATTGCTAATGTCTTTCAGCACTTGGAACATTGACTGTTAGAAGCCGGCCTACAGTTTTTTCTCCGAAGCTAATCAGTGTTAGTGTCTGTACTTGGATGGAAGACCCCTGTGTTTGGGGTTGGTAATGACACCCCAGGTTTGTTAATTTACCTTTATGTAAAATCATTAAGTAATGGAAGCTATTGAAATATTGATTTCTGAAAAGGTGACCCTGTCTGAAAAATCTTAAACTTATTGTATCACTCCTAACTGACCTGTGCTGTGAAGTTGCCGAAACTGACAATGTTGGTTACTGTCAATTCTATTCCTATTCCAAATTTCCTTTGTTGTTGCACTCCTCAGCTTGCTATTGTTTATCCTAAATTCCATCCTCAAATACACACATACAGTTCCAATTGACTTGGTTTCCATGCAAGAATCCAAGTCAGAGTTTGGCCTCTTAACTCTGCTTTTTGTTAATTCTTTCCCCAGATTGTGCAACTGCACAGATACAATATGACAACTAGAGCCTGTACATGGACATTGATAGGAAAAGAGCTTTCTGCAAAGGTTCTTGGAGGACTAAATTCACAGGTTAGTCTGCATGAATGTTACTGGCTTTTTTTAATATGTATGCTACGCATAATTAGATTCACCTAGATTTAATTAGACTTAGACCAAACTTCTTAGGCTCATGCCTATTTATCCTAATGTACCTTGCCTTTCTTATACATAACCTCTGAATGTAGTCCACTGAGTCTGAATGTAAGAGGATCTAGAGTAGTTGAAGAGGGTGTAATTTGCATATCACATATGAGAGAAGTGAAATAGTATAAGCAATTTACTGGAGTATATAAAATATGGAAGTTAAAGTAGGCTGCCACCTGCTTTAATTAAAAATTTTCTCTGGCTTTTGTGTCTAGAGAGTCTCACTTTCTGCCTGCATGTCAGCAGTGGTGGAAGTAGTTCCTGCATGTAGGTCCTGATCCAAATTGACATCCATGAGAGTCTCTTGATTGATTTCAGTGGTCTTTGGACCACCTCAGTTTGTATAGCAGTTCCAGTTCCTTTGGGATTAAAGAGGACATATACAAATATCTTGATATAATATAAATTGATAAAATATAAAGACTGATTTTCATGGGCATTCACTTTCAGAAATGCTTGAACCTGTAACTTTGAAAGTCTAGCTGTAGACATCTGTCATAAATATAAAGGGAAGGGTAAACCCCTTTAAAATCCCTCCTGGCCAGAGGAAAAATCCTCTAATCTGTAAAGGGTTAAGAAGCTAAAGGTAACCTCGTTGGCACCTGACCAAAATGACCAATGAGGAGACAAGATACTTTCAAAAGCTGGGAGGAGGGAGAGAAACAAAGGGTCTGTGTCTGTCTATATGCTGCTTTTGCTGGGGATAGACCAGGAATGGAGTCTTAGAACTTTAGTAAGTAATCTAGCTAGGTATGTGTTAGATTATGATTTCTTTAAATGGCTGAGAAAAGAATTGTGCTGAATAGAATGACTATTTCTGTCTGTGTGTCTTTTTTGTAACTTAAGGTTTTGCCTAGAGAGATTCTCTGTTTTGAATCTAATTACCCTGTAAGGTATCTACCATCCTGATTTTACAGGGGTGATTCCTTTACTTCTATTTACTTCTATTTCTATTAAAAGTCTTCTTGTAAGAAAACTGAATGCTTTTTCATTGTTCTCAGATCCAAGGGTTTGGGTCTGTGGTCACCTATGCAAATTGGTGAGGATTTTTACCAAACCTTTCCCAGGAAGTGGGGTGCAAGGGTTGGGAGGATTTTGGGGGGTAAGACGTGTCCAAACTACGTTTCCCAGTAAACCCAGTTAGAGTTTGGTGGTGGCAGTGGACATTCCAAGGACAAAGGATAAAATTAATTTGTACCTTGGGAAAGTTTTAACCTAAGCTGGTAAAAGTAAGCTTAGGAGGTTTTCATGCAGGTCCCCACATCTGTACCCTAGAGTTCAGAGTGGGGGAGGAACCTTGACAACATCTAGTTCCAGATACTGATGATAAAAGCTATGAGTTATAGTATGCTCCCATTGTTCCGTCAATGATTATGCCTTGAAATAAGTGAAAGCGAGACAAATTCTTCAGTCTTTAAGAAAATCATTGAGAAATTAGCTTGATTAAAGAATGCAGAAATTAGCCCATTATAATTTATAAAATTTTATACAATCATAGAAAGAAGTGTGCCTACAAAAAGAGGGTTTTATATTGGACCTGAAGCAGGTGGTATTGGCCTCTGTTAGTGATAGGTTACTGGACTAGATGGACCACTGGTCTGATCCTGTATAGCAATTCCTATGTTTCTATATTACAGCGGGACTGACAACTGAGTTCTGTCCATTATTTTCATTTTCAAATTGTGCCACCACTGATTTTTCCAAAAGGTAACAGGAAGTCACTGGAATGAACAAAAATTACTGCCTGGTTGTATTCACGTATTTTCCCAGTTGTAATCTGATAAGAATTTTGGTCCTTAGAGAATCTTTTGGGCTGCATAGAAATGAAAGGTTAATTATTACAATGGAAGATTTTTAATTTAAATGGATTGAAAACAGAATCTGGATGTTCAGTGACAGCTTCCTGGCCCTGATAATAGAAACTGTATAAATTAATCAAAAATCTGGGTACAAGTAGGTATTATACTGGCTTTCAGCTACATATCCTATGTGAATAGTTACTTTAGGAGTCATAGTTACACTTTTTTTATTTCCATGTCAGGTCATCAATTTATGTTGTAGCTTGAGTTTTTGGACTTTCTATCTTATGGATTCACATAGATAAATCTTATTTTTAAAGTGTTCTAGTGCTGCTCACTTATGGAGAACTCAGTCAAGGCAAATTGGCAGAGAACTAATTTAATCGTAAATGCTGACAGTCTCTTCCTTTCACTTTCCATGGAAATCCTGAGGGTAACAAACCATTATGCACCATTTATTGCTGCCAAAGTTGAAAGGGATAATGTTAAACCGATGACGCAAAGGAGATAAAAGGGATAGATTTTCAAATATATTAAAAGTAGTATGCATTATTTGGATTTGGAATATAACATTAAGAAGCTCTACACTATCTTACCCTAACACCCCTGTGCAGAAGAAAAAAATCCTCAACTAAACAAAAAATCTTAATGTTGGAGTCTAGAAGGTTATGAAGTGTGTGTGTGTGTGTATATATATATATATATATATATATATATATATAAGTATATATTTAACCTGTTTAGTCAGTACTGAAAATGTCTCATTACTAAAATGGCAGAGATATTAGAAGCTTTCTTGTCTATTTTCTAAATGGTTGCTGAGATAGAGAATGAGTGTGGGCTCTTTTTTTTCTTCTTCTTCTTCTTCACAGGATGGACCTCTCCTGTAGCCCATTTTCTATCAAATTTGCATGAGAATATGGAGTGTAACTCACTTTTTCATCTAATTTCCAAATAAGGGTTTACTCTGTAGTTCAATTATGATGGTAGCCTGAATAATTGTATTCTAACATTTCAAAAATGTTTTGCTTCTGTGATGGGGTGTTCACCCCACACCAGCCTGGAAGGGGTCAATGAAAAGGGACCAATTAACCAGCTAGACCATAGCTGGTGGCAATTAGGTGGCTTAAGTAATCCCCTGAATGAAGATTGTGCCCAGCTGAGAAGGAACATGCAGGACTATGATAAAGCCAGGAAGCTGGCAACAGAAAGGGGCTGGAGGGAAGTAGTGTGAAATCACCCAAACATACCTCTCAGGGAGTGTGTCTCCATAACAAAGACAAACCAGTGGCTGGCCTGTGCCAGCCAACTTGGGTTCACATGGCTGTTTCATTGCAGTGTAGACGTCTGGGCTCGGGCTGGAGCCAAGGGTTCTAGGCCCTGCAGGTGGGAGTGTCCCAGAGCTTGAGCTCCTACCTAAGCATGGAAATCTGCACAGTGATGAAACCGCCCCACAGTCTGAGCTCCATGAGGCCAAGTGAGTTGGCGCAGACCAGCCACAGGGTTTTCTTTGCTGTGTAGACATGCCCTTTGAGCTACAGAGTTCAGTAGTCTGCAGTTATTCCCTGGGAGGATAGAGTTTGTATCAGTACACACAGAAACAAAACCTGTAGGAAGAAGCCCAGGAAAAGAGCAACAGGGTCTGAGAGAAAGCAGACCACAGTTGCCAGATATAAGGTCCCTGGATTGGAACCCGGAGTAGGGGGCAGGCCTGGGTTCCCCTACCAGCCACTGAGGAAGTAGCATCATCTGGGCAGTGCTTGAGCAGTCTTTGATACCCTGGAAGGGAAAGACTATAGTGATCTGGCTGGAAGGCCAAGCCACAAAAACAGAGTGTACACAATTGCAGGAAGTGAGAGAGAGAGAGAGAGAGATGGCTGGGCATGCAGTGAGCAATAGAAGAGGGTATCAGACCTGAGTGAAGCTAATCCCCTGATGTGGCCAAAAGGAGGCACCCTCAGTGTAAGTAGAGTGCCCCATGACAGCAACTCAGAAGTTCAAGGGGTAGTTGAGACCATCTAGAGCGATGGGAAGAAGTTATGTATACCAAAATAAGGATTTATTGGTCCAAAGGAGTGGAAGTAATCAAAGAGAGGCACCTGCAAGAGGTGGCCAGCCTGGAGAAATTTGACAATTGATCACAATCCTCAGCCACTTTCAATCCCAAATTCCTCTACCCACTTCTGAGTAATGGAGATTTCAGAGCCTAAGGATTTCCCTGTGAGAATGGGACTGCTCTATCATTGTCCTTTTGCCCTGGAAACAGGGGTCCTGTGGCAGAACTGTCTCCTGGGCAGACCATTTACCCATGAGTCTGGATTGTCTTATTCTGCTTCTGGAATGGAATGCGAGAGCAGAGCACCTCTGACTTGACCATTTCTCCATGTAGCTGGTATTCTTCACCACCTTATGCTCTGGAAAAGAATATGACTGTGCATATTATGTATGTTTTAATCTCTTCTGGCTCTAATAACAATGAAAAGTGCCAATTTTTAAGTGCATGGAACCAGAGCTAAACTTTAGTGTTCTAAGCAAGCAAGCATATTTGTGCACTCTAGAGGAGATGTGGTGGTGGGGGGCAGTCAGGGTCATGCACCCCCAGATTTATGCCTCCTATTTAGCACTGAGGTTTTTTCAAACTGTGGGGCATGCCTCCCTAGGGGGATGCGCCCCACAGTTTGAAAAACACCACCTCCTGCCAGGAGCTGCAGATCAGAAGCTGGTGCAAACTGCCTGGCCCACTCAGGCCTCAGGTTCTCCATGCTGTGGGAGCAGGTTGGCTGGCTGGCAAATCTCCCTGCCCTACTCCCCGAGCTGGCTGCCTCTGCACAGCGAGGCACTCCCCAGGCCAATGTTGGGCCCAATCCTTGGGGAACTGACATAGCTTGCCTGAGTCTGCACTACCCCATTTTTATCTCTGCCAATTCTGCCCCTGCCCCTCTTGCCTAGTTATGGCCCTGTGTGAAATTGTATTGGTCACTCTGCTTTAATTCATGTACACATAAGGAACGTGATGCACATATAAAATGATATGGTCATTTACAGTAGAGACTGAATGCTCAATGAAGGATGAACCAGTTTGGAAAAATAACCTATCCAAACCATCACCCAAATCTGTCTTAACATTTTTAGGTTCAAAACCAGTCTTCAACTGTTTTCTATTTGCTGTTTGTTTCCAGTGGCATTTCTTTTCCAGATCTTAACTTGCCACTGACTGTAGAAGTACCAGAATATAATAAACACAGTTCTTTCCCCAGTATTTCTGAGCTGGCTGGATCTATGAAGAATGGGAAAACTTATTGGAAAGCCTGTTCTCAGAAGATACTCTGGAGTAAAAAGAAAAAAGAAAAGGAGTACTTGTGGCACCTTAGAGACTAACCAGTTTATTTGAGCATGAGCTTTCGTGAGCTACAGCTCACTTCATCAGATGCATAGCATGCATAGCATCCGATGAAGTGAGCTGTAGCTCACGAAAGCTCATGCTCAAATAAACTGGTTAGTCTCTAAGGTGCCACAAGTACTCCTTTTCTTTTTTTCTTTTTACGAATACAGACTAACACGGCTGTTACTCTGAAATCTGGAGAAAAAGTAAGCCATTCAACTTTCAGATGTTCATCTGAAGCAAAAATAGGTCAGCATTCATTAAAAATGAAGAAAGATTGAGAACTTCACCCTGCAAAGGAACCTGCATAGACTGATCCTCATGCCTACATGATCTCCTATTGGAATCAACTGGACTTTGAGGACATAAAGATCACTCTTTACAAGACCCAGGCCAAAGCGATTGAGGTGAATACAATTCAGTATGCATAGAAAAGCAGATGCTACAATCCTTATCAAGGGTCTGGAAGACTCAAAGATGTAACTCTTGATGCTTCTACTTAGATGCCTCAATGACTTTTTGCTCCATATAACATGTGCTCAGGAAAAGGCCTTCTAATTTATCTTAACTGCTTAAGAGGTTAGTTTTGCTTCTCATAGCATAAGCCCAAACTGAACCTAAGAAACGACCAAGCCCTAAGGGAAAGCGGGAGAGACTTCTTTATAAGGAGGGTAAACAGAAGAAAGTGTGATCTAGACCTCCAAACTGGGCAGTAGGAGTAACAAATTTGAATATATTCAGAAAGGAAAATTAGGCAAAAATCTTAGTGGAAGAAACACTAGAAAAGGAAGAGGCAACAATGTAGATGGTTTAACTAGGCAAAAGCATTGCCTAACAGAGGGCTTACTGGACCAGGATTCAAGAGACTGGGAATGCAATCCTAGCTCTATTGAAAACAATAAGTTTTTGCCGTTGACTTCAATAAAGTCAGGATTTTGCTCCTGCATCTTATTCTTGGCCCTGCACTGACCAACAACGTGGCCTTGGACAAGTCACTTAATCTCTCTGCTTCTGGTTCCCCTTCCACCATTCTCTTGATTAAGAATGTAAGCTCTTTGGTGGAGGCACATATGTATGCACAGCACAATGGGGCTCAGATCTTGATGGGGGGGCGGGGCTCTTCTCTACTGTAATAATACGAATACTAAATCTACTTCACTCCTCAAATCTAACTATTATGGACAAACAAATATAGCTAGTAATTTATCCTTGGTATTTGTTAAATCTAGGTTACATGTAGATGCAGTGAATGTAATGGGGAAAGGGTAATGATAAATCAGAAGATTATGAGAAGCAATGTAGCTTGAGTTTGATCATTTTCAAAGATGTTTTCTACAAGATAAAGTTTTACAAACTGGATGAAGGCAAAGCTGTCTATTCCCGATAGATTATGAAATATGCTAATTAGCTAGTAGCAGGTGTATAAATGATGTTAATTAGGACCAGGTAACAATGTGTATCTGGGACAAGTGATTGAACATGTGACTGACACTAGTTACATATATCAAAGCTGTAGTCAAAGTAACCAGCAGAAACTTGGGAGATGTTCAGGACATTTAACTGAAAGTCCTTTGAATTTGGAAACAAGGAAGACAATGGCAAATTAGAGTCCACACTGTCGAATAGGAGCTCATTTTATACTACCTTTAGGGATATACAATGTTGCTTTGGGAAAACTGAGTGCTGAAATTGGAATGAGAACAACATGACAGGGTGGCAGGAAGGGTTTGTGTCCAAGGCTGTGTGCACCTCAGAGATCATCCTGATTAAATACATCAATCAAATGACTCTTCAACCAAATGAAACAAAAGAGAAAAAGAAGCAGCTGCAAGTTTTGTCCCGGAACAGCCACTGGCACTAATAGTTACTTCTGAACAAAATACAATCTCTATAATATTCTTAGCCTTGAGAATCCTTACAGCCTTTGCTTTCACTCGGGGGGGGGGGGGGGAGAAGGGATCTTCAGGTCAAATTCAGACTTACAGTAAGCAGGTGCAACTTGACTGAAGTCAATGAATTTAGCCCTTTCTCCATTGGGAAGCACAGTGCCATAGACACACTGAGGAACACAGATGCCCATTCAACCAGCAACTGATATCTTAGTTCTTCTCTTTATTTTTATTAGACTGTGTGCATGTTTTAGAAGGAAATAAGAACCTTCGTGCTGGAAACCTGTAGTCTGCTCTGTCAAACTAAACCCAAATTTGTGCAAATGAAATCTCTCATTGTGTTACCATACTCATCTGTAACTGGATCAAAATACCTAGATGAGGAACGCAAGTATTGTGTTTTGTTCTGAGTTGTGGTTGACGTTACTAAGAGAGCTGCCACTAAGGGCAATAAGCTGCATATATCCACTGAAGCTCTACTTAGAAACCTCTGAAACTGAGACAGTTGGAAGGGAAGGATTAAAAGGGAATGCTCCACGAGACTCCCTGGTGGGAGGGCTAATGAAGTGTGAGTTTGGAATTTTCCAATTTGTGGGTAGCTTAGAGACCAGATAAGTTGTTGAAATTGCTGTGCAACATGAATGTATAACTTTAAAATCTGTAACATCCGATGAAGTGAGCTGTAGCTCACGAAAGCTTATGCTCAAATAAATTGGTTAGTCTCTAAGGTGCCACAAGTACTCCTTTTCTTTTTTTAAAATCTGAGTTATTTGCAGTGTTGTAGCTGTGTTCATCCCAGGATATAAAAGAAACAAGGTAAGTGATATCCTTTTATTTGGTGGAAGGGACAAGCTTTCAAGCTTTATAGAGCTCTTCCTCAAGTCTGGAGAAGGTAGCCAGAGTGTCTGAGCTAAATACAAGTTAAATAAACAATGTGTACCAACTTGTATTTAGCTCAGATGCTCTGGTTACCTTCTCCAGACCTGAAGAAGAGTTCTGAAGTTCAAAAGCTTGTCCCTTCCACAAACAAAAGTTGATCCAATAAAAAAATATCATTTTACCTTACTTTGTTCAGAGACAAAACAAAGTCACTTGTTAAATCTTTTCTGACCTGTGTATGTCATTATTATATTGGCAGTCCTTGCTGATAATAGTAAGTATGCTAGCATGGGGCCTAGTAATATAATCCCTACTAGTATTACTAGTGTGGTGAAATTATTTGCCGATATTTTGCTACGCTTCAATTGGGAAGCAGGTTATTTAGAGAAGAGGGGAAGAAACCCTAGGGACAATTTTATCTGAAAACAGTGGCCATATATATTTACTGACACTCTCTGTCAAGAGGGATCAAACCTAGGACTTTCAGTACCAAGATCACAAGTTCTGTCACTTGAACTACAGAAGAATGGGACCATAGCCACTTGGACCAGTCACTAGAGGATGATAATAGTAGTACTTATTATTACTGTGGCAGTGCCTATGAGCCTCCAGTCATAGACCAGGACCCCATTGAGTTGAGCACTTTACAAACAGAAGAAAAATGTTCCTTGCCCCATCATCCTACAATCTCAATATAAGACCAGTACATTTCTATACAAATAGACGGGGGTGTACAAGGAAACAATGACCCAATCTGGGTGGACATGATAGGTGAACACATGGACAAGATAGGTGTGCAATTGCTCGTTTTTTACATACAATTGGCCATTTTTATGCACCAATTAGTTACTAGATTAGTCCTACGTGAGCTAGTGGTTCTTGCTGGCCTTAAACACTGACTCTGAATTACCATATTTGGGGGCAAAATCCTGTAAAATGTCACACAGGCAAATAAAAATAATTATAAAGGTATCACAGGCGAGTAGAAATGATTTTATACTGAATTCAACACCTTGTACAAACAGTTGACACCACTAAAGCTGGTTAAAGAGTGGTACGGGGACTGAAATCTTGACTGCAGTAAATTGACTCTGCCACAGGGGGAGCTGCATGACAATTTCACTTTAGCAGCCTTACTAATAACAATTTGTGTTTTTATAAAATAGCTAGACAAGCCAGATGATGATAATAGCTAAACCCATTTAGTTGCTTAAAGGAAAGGGTTGAAAAACCATCAAATGTCATCACAAAGGCCAATCAAATTAGCTTGAACTTGCAGCCACTGTGAGCAGACTCAAATCTATCGGTCATTCCAGAGTCACAGAAAACGTCATCTTACACTTTGAAATAAGGAATATTTAATGGCAATTTATATTCCTATGCTGAATTAAACCTTGGAAGATATGGAGAAGCAGCAGCATATAACTGAGTCATTTAACAGGGGACCATAAATAAGGTGTAGTTTAAGATTTTTTTTATTTTAATCCATCTTTACATACATATTTTTAGATTTGTTTTCCTGAGCTGTTCTAGTTCAGTGCAATCAGTTCCATCTTATTAAACAAAATGATTAATGAGCTATGAAATGCTGTAAGTCAAAAACATGAATGAAAAAATCTCTGCATGCCAATGATCAAGAGCTTAGAGGCAAAGACAAAGCAGAGTTGGTCGTGTCATAAGTAAACGCCGTGTGTGGCTCATTTTCACAGAAAGACAAAAATAACATGCTGAATGTTAATATCAGTGTGCTGACTCTGAGCATGGAAAAGAAAAGATATAAGCAGACTTCTTGAAGGATCAGAAACCTGTCAAAAATCCTTAAGTTTTAGGTGGTTAGCAATATGCAAAACAATATCCCCCTTAATAATTAAGGATCAGACCCTTGCCCTGAAGCATAAGCACCATCAAAATCTATGCACTTTCAGGGGCCTTCAAGGCTACAGAGCTGTCTTCATACGCTGGGGGGTGGGGAAGTCCCTCATTCAGATGGGCAGTTGCAAAATCCCTCCCGACTCCTCAAGAATATCCATATCCAGTGGTTAATGCTAGGGGATGGCAGGCAGACCCAGTTCCAAAAAGGGACTTAGGCATTGTAACACAATTTTTAGGCCTCTAAAAATCATTGGAACCCCCAAAGTCTGAATTAGGCACCTATGCTCCCTATAGAATGCATAGGTGTCTGAGAATGGGATCCAGAAAAGGCACCACACTAAACAGGAAGCCACCTAAACTAGCCAATGGGAGATTCTGACAAAAAAGGCTGTGCCATTAGCCCTGCCCTCTCATGGAGTTTGGGACCTAAATCAAGGGGTGCCTATCTCTGCTTGTGATGCACAGCTGGGAATGCCTGCCCTGCAGTTCGGTGCCTAAGGTGTATCTTGCAAGCACAAGTTAGACCTCTGCTCAACTCCACCCAAAACACGAGGAAGGAGTCAGCAGTCTCTGTTATAACCTTTAGCCCAGTGGTTAGAGCTCCTACTTAGGATATGGATGACTGCCGTTCAAGTCCTCCATTTGCCTGATGAGGAGAAGGGATTTGAATAGGGGTCTCCCACCTCTCTGGTGAATGCCTTGGCCACTGGAGTATAGAGTCATACTCCCTCTTTCTCTAGCCCAGTTAATATTTCATTTATTTAATTAAGCTTTAAGTAAACTTTAATTTTTATCAAAAATCATCTGAGGTAACCAGATAGCTGCTCCTCAGAGGTTATTGCTGCCATGAAGCTTCAGTTACTACAGGATACTGTTCAGGATTAGAAGGAAACAGACTCTGTGAGGGGCACAGTGAGTGGGTAGGAACCTCATTTACCTGAGGAGGACCCCAGACAAACCTTAAAGCAACTCCACATGTCAATATCACATTGCTTGTAGGGGTGTTTCTACAACCCACTTCTGAATTGACCCTGACTGGTCTCAGGGTCAATTATACCAGCACAGAGCATGGAAAAGGGACCCTGGGAAAAAATTTAAATGCAGTATATTGGTCTAATTTAATATTCTTCCTCATGTAAGTTCCACTTAGCCGTGCACTGAAGTAAATAGACCTGCTCACATGAGAAGGGCTCGCAGGGTTGGACCTTATGTGTGGAAACGAATACAAAACATGTATTGTGCAAGGTTGCTGAAGGACCACTGTTTATGAGTATCCAAACAGTCAACAATTGAAATGAAAGCTTCTAGTTATCTGTAGTACTGGTACAGAACAGACAACTGTAGTGCCACTGTCTGCAGAATGCCCTCATAATATACTTTAATCCTGCCTTAGACTGATTTTAGTTTTGTCCCTATCCCTATTCAGTCCTTGACCTTTGTGATAATAACTTTATTTACTGTGGTTAATTAGTTCTTATCCTATAGCATCAGTTTGTTTAGCATGTCATAGTTTTCAAGGCAGTTTAGCATACCTAGATTGTCAAATCTGATCCACAAATTAAGGGTATTGTCATGGAGGAGTGCTGTGCTAACTTCTATCTGACTTGCAATGATTTAAGGGTCTGAGGAATGAAGAAGAGGAAAAAGATGATACCCACAAATATATGGAATCCTCTCAAGATAAGAAGGTGTTATTAACAACACTAGTCTTACTGGACCTTGTAATAGAAAGGGTGCCAGGTTGGGTCATTAATTGAGTAGGAAAGTCAGGATGCAGTTGATAGTAGATTTAGTAACTCAGTACATGGCACCCTTAAGAGTGAGTCAATGTCTCACCGTGAAGTCATATTACTATAACCTTTCTATTGCCTCTCCCAATTTCTCAGTTTTGACTATTTTAATGTACTCTTTATTCCCAGATGAGTGAGTAACTTGGTGGCAGCCAGAACATCATGGAGGCACGTTTGGTGGCATCTGTGCTGTCCAAGTAAAAGCATGAGAACTAACCATTTAGAAGATATCATGCAGAAGTAGTGTCTGCCACTGATTTTCTGTGCATTCACCCACTCTTTTTCCAATAGTGTCATTATGAAGGGATGAATTTGATCCCGGATTACTCATAGATTGCCAGTTGGAACTCACAAAATAACTTGTTTCATCTGTACCTGGTAAAGCAGTTACCACCATTTCTATCTGATGTGGACCTAGCAATAGATTATTGCAAATTGTCTCTACATAGACATAGCTTTGATGATCATTTTGAATCTACATCTGATGCAAAATGCAGCTGCTCCTTGCTTGCCAGTTTTAGCTTTGTTAAGGTTCCTTCCCCACTCTGAACTCTGGGGTACAGATGTGGGGACCTGCATGAAAAACCACCTAAGCTTATTTTTACCAGCTTAGGTTAAAACTTCCCCAAGGTACAAACTATTTTACCTTTTGTCCCTGTACTTTATTGCTGCCACCACCAAGCATCAAACAAATATATAACAGGGAAAGAGCCCACTTGGAAATGTCTTCCCCCCCAAAATCCTCCCAAACCCTACACCCCCTTTCCTGGGGAAGTCTTGATAAAAATCCTCACCAATTTGCATAGGTGAACACAGACACAGACCCAAACCCTTGGATCTTAAGAACAATGAAAAAGCAATCAGGTTCTTAAAAGAAGAATTTTAATTGAAGAAAAAGTAAAAGAATCATCTCTGTAAAATCAGGATGGTAAATACCTTACAGGGTAATTAGATTGAAAACATAGAGAATCCCTCTAGGCAAAACCTTAAATTACAAAAAAACACAAAAACGGGAATATACATTCCATTCAGCACAACTTATTTTATCAGCCATTTAAACAAAACAGAATCTAACGCATCTCTAACTAGATTGCTTATTAGCCCTTTGCAAGAGTTCTGATCTGCATTCCTGCTCTGGTCCTGGCAAAGCAACACACACAGACAGAGAGAGAACCCTTTGCCCCCCCCCCCCCGCCCTCCAGCTTTGAAAGTATCTTGACTCCTCATTGGTCATTTTGGTCAGGTGCCAGCGAGGTTATCTTTAGCTTCTTAACCCTTTAAAGGTGAAAGGGTTTTTTTCCTCTGGCCAGGAGGGATTTAAAGGTGGTTAGCCTTCCCTTTATATTTATGACAGCCTCAGAGAAAATATAACACCACTTTTCCACATACTAGACACTTCCCTGTAAGCTTACAGGTGCACTTCAGGGTGGTGCTTCTGAATTATGAAGACATTTATGGTTAGTGTCCAGCTACCTGGAAGAATTCATCTCTCCACAATGTGCCACCATGGCAGTTGAAATCAGCTGGAATGCTTGTTGTTGTTGTTTGTTTGTTTTCTATATGGATAGAGCTATTTACTGTTTCCCCTTTTAGGCCGAGTGGGTTAGCCCCTATTTGGAGTTGTTTCTCTTAGGAGGAGAAATTGATTATGGAAGTCAGGTGTTTCTTTGATGAAGTGTTGTTTATTTACAAAGAATGCAGGCAAAGTTCTGTTCCTATGAACACACTAGAACCAAAGTAGATACTGCTTTATTAATACGGCCTTTTATTTAAAAGTGAATTTAGAGCTTTAGAAGATAATCTATTGACTGAAGTCCCATTTGTTCCCATGACAAGCACAGCACAGAGAGCAGCAGCGCAAGCTTTCCCAAATCTTGGATGTCCCTGCTGAGACTCCAAACAAGACCACCAATGGGGATGGTATTGTAGATATAATTTTAGCATTTCTTTACCTTCATTTTATTTTATTTTGCACAGGTCATCAACTTGCAGAGATAAGAGAACCAGCTCTCAAGAATATATTGTATAAATTAGATCTTAATTTGATTTCATATGCTGATCTAGTCCAAGAAAAAATGCTTTTCCTCCACCTACTGGAATGATTCAATTTTCCTATAGTACCAATGAAAGAGGAGATACTAAATTTGGTGATCAACTTGGTAAAGGTATTAAATCTTGTTTTTAAAGAGTATGCATTTACAATATCAGACATATATGGTATTTACTTTGTAACTCTAGAACTTTGTAATTTGCAAATGAGGATAAGTATCACAAAAACCATTGTTTAGGTGAGGAAATGGAAACCCAGGTGAAGGTACGTGTGCAAGGTGACACAACAAGTCAATGGGAGAGCTGGAAAACTAACTCCGGTCTCTTGAGTCCCAGTTCAGTAACCTGTCTATCCACTTCTGTCACATAGACTGAAATAAGCAGAAAAATGGAGTGCAGAGATCTGCTCTGAGCAGGGTTAGATAATACAGCCATTAAAATGCCTTTCCTCCATTTATAGTAAAGTGTCCAGCACTGATAATACCTGCACAGCAGCATTATTGCTGAAAAAGAGGGATAATTGCCTAGTTTGGATGTAAAGAGGTTAATGGCTTGCCCCAAGCATGTCAGCTAGTCGTTGACAGAATAGGGAGTAGAACAGGATCCCTTGACTCCCAGTTCCCTGTGCTAATCACCATACAACAGTATGGAAAAACATTTGATATTGAGTTGAAAAACTTATTTTCTGTAAGATAACAAAAAGATGAGTTTAAGTTAAGGTTTTTTGATTGCTCTGTCTTTCTGCTGTAGTATAGAAACAAGTTTCAGAGTGGTAGCCGTGTTAGTCTGTATCAGCAAAAATGATGAGGAGTCCTTGTGGCACCTTAGAGACTAACACATTTATTTGGGCATAAGCTTTCGTGGACTAGAACCCAAATTATTAAAAAATTAGACTGTATAAGAGCTGGTTATTATTATTTTTCTTATTTGACAGGTGCAGAAAGGAGGCACAGTGAGGTTAAGGGCTGAATCCTGCAAGGCGCCAAGGACTCTGAGATCCAGTCGAGCAAAGCACATGCTGAGCTTCAAGCACTCATATAGGCACCATTGGGCTGTCACACATGGCTCACTACATCAGCAACAGAGCACTTAGTACTTCACAGGGTCGAACCCTCAGCAAGCTGCATGTCAGCCATGCCAGAGCGAGGATTTGAATCCAGATCTATTAAGTCCCACTCCAGTGTTTCAACAACAAGGCCGCCCTTCATCTCAATATGTTCTTTACAATCCTGTCAACATCCCTTGTGATCACCCTACAGCTGAGCATTTCCTTAATGACAGCATTTGATCCTGCCTTTCTCAGCGGCTCACCCAGCATTACAGCTTGGCTTTATCACGCTCAAGTATCTCCTTGAATAAAGTAATTATTCAAAGCCCATTTGGTGGATTTAAGTGCGCATAAAGTAAAATAGTGAAGATATCAGAAAACTGCACACTTTATGAATTAAGCGGAGACTTGTTTCTGGTGGTGTTGCGTTTGGCCACTCCTAGAAACAAGCAAAAAGTATTTGGGAGCATTTGTTCCAATTTACAAACAACTTAGCTATATTATTTTAGTTGTAATACAGCAGTGCCCACATAAACTTGGATTACGCTACCATTTTACAAGCAGCGGAAGACATAGACCATACGCCAAATCTCCCACACTGACAGTTTCCCAGCTAGCCCAAACTGGCTGCTTTCCAGCCTTTTTATGTAGTCAGACTGTTACAAAGATGCTGGAATGCATGAGAGAATCTGGCCTATAGGTAAGATATCCTGTGCATAACATACCAAGAAATACAGTACATTCAATGTGGTCTCTAAAGCTATTGGGCCAGATCCATCAGCATGCTCTGCCTGGTTTGGCTTCATCCAGGTAATTAAGCAGAGTTTGTAGATGATGCTTTGAACCCCCTGCTTGTGTAGCGCACAGAGCGTACTTCTGAAACTGGCCCATTGTGTGTGGAGGTGTTTTGTATAATATTTATGTTAATATCTTTATCTCTTATTGATCATAAATTACCCTAAAGAGGGTGCTTGCTAACTTAAAAGTGCCTGTAGCTGGGCAAGAGCTTCATTATTCTCCCCCATTTTAGCCCCTCTTGCTGCATTGTATCTGGTGAGATCAATCAGTCATACCCCATGACCAATTTCTGTTCCATCTAGTTCTGCCATATGCCTGGTGTTGTGTGTGCTCATGTGTGTTTTTAAGAGAAGAACTCTTCATGTTTTCTTTTTAGTTATCTTCACCATTTTTATTTACCCAGTGGCTGCAACTGGCAAAATATGCTTGATATGTCACTTAATCATAGTTTCTTCAAATTATGTTAAAATCAAATGATCTTTTAAATATTAAGATTCAAGTTTTGCAATGCATACAAAAAAAGTCGTTTCTCAAATCTTTCTTCCAAAGATGTTAAGAAATATTTTTCCTTTCGGTGCCCAAGAGAACACTTAACAAGATGAACTATGTGTTTTCCTCCAAAGTGTCAGGTATTGGCCACTGTCTAAGGCAGGATCCCATATTTGATGGGCACTCTTCTAGCTGCAGAACGGTCAACAGAATGGCAAATCCTATTTTTTCTAAAAGAATTGATGCTGTTATGGCTTTGTTTGCACCCTTGTACAATATAACTTCTGTACAATATAACTTCTGAAAGCAGAACAGTCTCTTAAAAAGGAAAAGGTTAGGAAAAGCGGCACAGTAACTCAGACATTACATGCAGCTTCCAGATGTGTGGAAAATCAGAAACAAATAGCCACATAACAGAATGTTGTCATAAAGTGTTGTACTTTGAGGAATTATCGGCTGAAAGGAGTAGATACTATTAAAATGCTTTTATCAGTATGACTGTATGTGAAACTCTATTTAATCTTTGTGTCACTCTGATGACTGTACTGGGAGAATTTGTAGAGATAAATCTCAACTTTACCTTGTACCTCTTCAGTCTTCTCCTTTTGAAGGTCTCATTCTTCTAACACAACCTCAGCCGTCAATTTGTAGAATGCTTCCGATAGGAAAGCCTTTAAGGCTTTCTAATTCAATAGCCGAAGTGGGATAGAGGACTCCCCCTCATCCAAACCTCAGCTGAGAAAATGCATGTTTGTTGCATTTCCCTCCCTCCCTGCCCCTCCCCATACATTCATAGAGTAGGTCTTGAAATGTCTTTTGAAATTATGAATGAAGCCTTTGACTATCCCAGGTGAAGCGTTATGGCTTGAGAAGACGGAGTAAGGCCTTTCGCCCCTCTGACACTATTGTAGCAGTACTTAGCTAAGAGGGATAGTCAAAGGTTTCAATAGCTTATTCATAGATTCCAAGGCCAGAAGGGATCACTGTGATCATCTACTCTGACCCCCTGTATGACACAGGCCATAGAACTTCCCCAGAATAATTGCTAGAGCAGATCATTAAGAAAAACATCCAATCTTGATTTAAAAATAGTTAGTGATGGAGAATCCACCACAATCTTTGATAAGTTGTTCCAATGGTTAATTACTCTCAGCTAAAATATTATGCCCAATTTCCAATCTGACTTTGTCTAGCTTCAACTTCCAGCCATTGAATCATGTTATACCTTTGTTTGCTAGAGAGGAGAGCCCATTATTAAATATTTGTTTGCCATGCAGGGACTTACAAACTATAATCAAGTCACCCCTTGACCTTCTCCCTGTTAAGCTTGCATTGAACCGTGCAGCAGCAAGGTCACCCCAGTGTACAGTGATAGACCAATCTGAAGATGTGACTACATCTTCTTTTCCCATCAATCTGCAGCTGAATAAAAAAAAATGCATGACATATATTTATAAAGTCATGCCCATACAATGCAGGATCAAGCCATACAGGGAGCAGCTGACGTCACAGAAGTTCTTGTAGCTATAAGAGAACATATCCTTATTATTTTCCATTTTCTCTTCAGAGCTGCAGAGCTCATTTAAAATGTCACAGTCTTAGTGAATGAAGTCTTCTGTTCAGCTACAGAACAGTCACAGTTCAAGCAGCACCTGTACCTACTTCCTTACGCTACCCTGTCAGAGTGCCACCCTCCACTTTATTCTAAAGGGACTTCTCTCTGCATGTAGTTTCATCTCTGTGTTCATTCAGTACCTGGCCTTGCGCAGAGGTTGTTAATGTGCCACTAAAGTCACACACTGTTGCCAGCTGTTGAAGTGACTTTGTAACTGGGCACCTGTTCAGGGGAATTGAGCGGATACCACTAATTCATGATTTCACTCTGGCCACCCTGAAGAATGATGGTACAGCATCATCATTCCGCCCTAATGATTTGATAAACAAAAAGCAAATGCCAATGTGTTTTAAATCTGCATTAGATGGAGTGTGTGTGTGTGTGTGGGGGGGGGGGTGTTCCTGTTTGGCCTCATGGGCTCAGTGGTGGCAGTTAAACATTGCCAGGACATTATTGCAGGGTAGACTCCCACCGTCACAGTGGAATCTCAAGGAGGAATAGCGCCTCAGACAGGCAAAATCCTTCCCAAAGCTCTTATTCACGCAAGAGTGTTACACCTGCTGCACAATCCTTAGAATGCAGTAGCATAGTCCCTACATACCTGGCCCACTCTTTGTCCTGGGATGAGAGAGGTGGTGCCATGTATTGTGGTTCAGTGGTCACTAGAAAGATTGTGAATGCTTTCTCTGTTCTCCTTCACCCTTGCACAGCTCTGAAGGGGATAAGTCCAAAGGGGGCGGGGGCGGGGGCGGGGGTGGAGGCGGGGGGTGGTGGTCAGGTTTGTTTGTTTTTTTTTAAGTAGAAGTTTCCTGTGCTAAAACTGTATGTGATCTGTTCATTCATCACTAACTTTAGTTTTATTCCTGCTTATGTTATATTCCTAGTTGTGTGCTTCAGTTATGTTTCTGCAAGTTCTTGAGCACGTAGTGATTCATTTGATTCCAGATTCATTTGATTCAATTGGCAAAGGAACTCAATTTAGTAAAGCAAAGAATCAGATTCATGAATTAATGCATCTGCTTTGACTGATTATTTTTCCCCTGTACACTCTCTATTTGTACACTTCAGATGATTACATCCAATAACAATATAAATCTACTGCACCAGCAGATAGGGCAATGATTAAAAAGAAAGCAAAATCAATAACAAAGATCCCTTCTCTTAATTCTATAACATCCTCAGAAATATTTGCAGGTTATTAAGAAATAAACTGCACCAGAAATTATAATTTTAAAATCTGCTGTCAGAACCTCATTTCCAAATAGCTTCCTTAATTGCTTCTGAAAATACTACATTTCATACAATGAAGACCATTAGAATGGTCTAATGGTTAGAGCAAGTGTCTGGAGTCTTGGAAATAGTATTCTTGGCTCTGCCATTGATTCACTGTGTGATCTCTCTGATTATGCAATCCTTACCAACCTTTGGGACCTCTTGACCTCACTTGGGCAGACACACACAGTCATAGAAGAATAGGGTTGGAAGAGACCTCAGTAGGTCATTTAGTCTAATCCCCTGCTCAAAGAAGGACCAACCCCAACTAAATCATCCCAGCCAGGGCTTTGTCAAACTGGGCCTTAGAAACCTCTAAGGATGGAGATTTCACCACCTCCCTAGGTAACCCATGCCAGTGCTTCACCACCCTCCTTCTGAAATAGTTTTTCCTAAAATCCAACCTAGACCACCCCCACTGCAACTTGAAACCATTGCTCCTTCTTCTATCATCTGCCACCACTCAGAACAGCCTAGCTCCATCCTCTTTGGAACCCAGATTCAGGTAGTTGAAGGCTGCTATCAAATTCTCCCTCACTCTTCTCTTCTGCATACTAAACAATCCCAGTTCCCTCAGCCTCTCCTTATAAGCTGTGTGCCCCAGTGCCCTAATCATTTTTTTTTGCTCTCCTCTGGACTTTTTCCAATTTTTTCACATTCTTCTTGTAGTGGGGGGCCCAAAACTGGATGCAATACTCCAGATGTGGCCTCACCAGTGTTGAATATAGGGGAATAATCACTTCCCTCAACCTGATGGCAATGCTCCTACTAATGCAGCCCAATATGCTGTTAGCTTCTTGGCAACAAGTGCACACTATTGACTTATATCCCGCTTCTCATCCACTGTAATACCCAGATCCTTTTCTGCAGAACTGCCACTTAGTCAGTTGGTTCCCAGCCTGTAGCAGTACATGGGATTCTTCTATGTTAAATGTAGGACTCTGCACTTATCCTTGTTGAACCTTATCAGATTTCTTTTGGCCCAATCCTCCAATTTGTCTAGGTCGCTCTGGACCCTATCCCTACCCTCCAGCATATATACCTCTCCCCTGCAACTTTGTGTCATCTGCAAACTTGCTGATGGTGCAATCCATCCCATCATCCAGATCGTTAATGAAAATGTTGAACAAAACCAGCCCTAGGACTGACCCCTGGGGCACGCCAATTGATACCAGCTGCCAACTAGACATCGATCACTACCCGTTGAGCCCAACGATCTAGACAGTTTTCTATCACCCTTATAGTCCATTCATCCACTCCATACTTCTTTAACGTGCTGGCAAGAATACTGTGGGAGACCATATCAAAAGCTTTGCTAAAGTCAAAGTATATCACATCCACCGCTTTCCCCATATCCACAGAACCAGTTATCTCGTCATAGAAAGCAATCAGGTTGATCAGGCATGACTTGTCCTTGGTGAATCCATGTTGACTGTTCCTGATCACCCTTCTCTCCTCCAAGTGCTTTAAAATGGATTCCTTGAGGATCTGCTCCAAGATTGACACAATCATATCCTATTAATCTAGCCTCAATTTTTCCAACTGTAAACTAGGAACAATTAGCTTGACTCTGAAGCCTCAAAACTATTATTAGCTTAGAACTTCTCAGGAGGTCTGGTATAACTACTTACATTACCTATTCCTTAATGGAGTTTAGAAGCTAAAATAATGTTTGCAAGTCTATTGAGACCCTCTGATTAAAATTGCTTCAAAAATGAAAAGTATAATTATTTGCTGATACAAATGCCATAGGACTGCAAGTCACTTTTATATAGAAATTAAATGAAGGTTTTTTTGCTAAGGAGCAGAGTCTACAAATTCTGCAGACTTATGTCCCCCATTCATCTTCCAGTGAAGTAGATTCAGTGATAGTTGGATCGAGAACACACAGTGGATGCTTGAAAATTTAGACCTATTAGTTACCATTTTAGATCTCTGCACTCAATTCATTCACACAATGTCTGGAAACTAGAACAGGTAAAAAAGGAAACAATGTTTTGAAATATTTTCACCAACTCTTGGTGGCGGGAAGTAAATTTCAAACTTTTAACTGTTTTTTTACTGGAAACTGTTTTGTTGTTGGTTTTTTTCATGGAAAAGTAAGTCTATTATTCCAAGATCATAAAACAATCTGATATTTTCTTCCTATATGTCAGAAGGAAACAAACGACTTCGACTGAATGGTTAATACATTGTTATGAAATCTGAGTATGGTTGGTATTAACCTATTTTGTGGGGATGAGGAAATACTTTACATACTTTAAAAAGATGTTTAGCATCTTCATTCAAAATAACTCTCAGCACTAAGCCATGACCCTTCTGCTCCTTCCAGTAATTAAATCCAGTAATTTCAGATTATAGACAACTACTTTGCAAAAAGCTTCAATCTTAAATACAGAGGAGTCCATACCATGCCCAGATCCTATTCCCTAGCCCACATTCAAACATTTCAGACAGCCCATAATCTAAACCCAGTTTTACAACCAGACCCTATTTTAGAATGGTATGAACTAACCAACTAAATCTAAACACATCCATGAGTGTAAGGAATTTAGGGCCAGTCCCAACTCCCTGTTTGTCAGACCCATCTCTAATATTTGGATGAAGATCACATTATAATTTATTCAAGAATTAAATACAGCTTTGAAAAAAATATTTAATCAAAATAAAGTCATTGAACTGATCAGTGTTAGAACTGCAGGATTGTGTTTTTAGCTGGATTTTCTAAGGTTTTCAATGGGACTTTTACACCTAAATAACTTAGGTACTTTTGAAAATCCCATCCTAAATGAGTAGACTGGAAAATGTTATTTGCAGGGACTTAAGTGGGACAAAATATTGGAACTTTATCCCTATCCCACTCACCATGTTTGTTCTCTCAGTGGATCCTCCTTTCCCCAGTTTTTCCTGTTGGCTACGTACCCCTGCCTTTTTGGTTCCTCTCCCTTCATAGGTTCCTAGGCCAGAAGGGACCTCTGTGATAATCTACTCTGACCTCCTGTGTGATGTAGGCAGACCAGTTGCCGGCTCATGCCAAGGCCTCCAGGCTTCACTAAACACACACAAATGCATAGTTGAAAACCAGTCTGACTCCCCTGTGTTAGTTAAAATAGGTATTAGATTTATAGAGATGTTTTGACTTTATGTAAATTGCTGCATTCATTAATTGCATTTATAATATCTCTAGCCCACGTTACAAGGTAATATTTAAGTGTTATGCTCTGTAACTATAAAAGTCTTTGATATGAAACTGGAAACGCCCATAGTCAGGAGGGAAAATTACCAAGTATGAAATACTGGTATTCCACAAGAGGGGTTGTCAAGGTTCCTCCCCGACTCTGAACTCTAGGGTACGGATGTGGGGACCTGCATGAAAACCTGCTAAGCTTACTTTTACCAGCTTAGGTTAAAACTTCCCCAAGGTACAAACTATTTTACCCTTTGCCCTTGGAATTCCACTGCCACCACCAAATGTTTATCTGGGTTTATTTATTAGGAAAGTGTTGTTTGGAAATGTCTTTCCCCCCAAAATCCTCCCAACCCTTGCACCCCACTTCCTGGGGAAGGTTTGGTAAAAATCCTCACCAATTTGCATAGGTGAACACAGACCCAAACCCTTGGATCTTAAGAACAATGAAAAAGCATTCCATTTCTGAAAAGAAGGATTTTAATAGAAGTAAAAAGGAAAAAAAGAATCACCTCTGTAAAATCAGGATGGTAAATACCTTACAGGGTAATTAGATTCAAAACATAGAGAATCCCTCTAGGCAAGACCTTAAGTTACAAAAGGACACACAGACAGGAATATTCATTCTATTCAGCACAGCTTAATTTCTCAGCCATTTAAAGAAATCATAATCTAACGCATATCTAGCTAGATTACTTACTAAATTCTAAGACTCCACTTCTGTTCTGTCCCGGCAAAAGCATCACACAGACAGACACAGACCCTTTGTTTTTCTCCCTCCTCCCAGCTTTTGAAAGTATCTTGTCTCCTCATTGGTCATTTTGGTCAGATGCCAGAGAGGTTATCCTAGCTTCATAACCCTTTACAGATGAGAGGATTTTTCCTCTGGCCAGGAGGGATTTTAAAGGTGTTTACGCTTCCCTTTATATTTATGACAGGGGTCATCTCCTGCCCAACAGAAGAAGGCCTATAGACATAAGACAAACCATTGTAGAACATCAGTGCACAAAAGACTTCATTTTCACCACACCCATGAAGAGGTGACATGCACAAACACTCTAACTTATAAGGACCTAAGTATTGCAAAGAAGATTGCTTGGGAATTCTTCAGCATGCTTCCAAGTTCACTGAAGTTGTCTACTATCTCTGAGATATCCCATGACACAGTGTCATTAGTGCCTATTTGAACCATCGCCAATGGATCCTTGTCCCTCAACTTCTGAAGCCTACCTGGTCTTAGAGGGATGGCTTGTTTCTTAGCTTTGGGAGTGGAGCACAGTCTTGTTGTCTGCCTGTCCCTTACAGAATGTTATTTCAATTCTTCTGAGTATTGACTCTCCAATAAGGATTGTCTATCTTTCTTGGACAGTTGGAATGGTTAAGCCTGATTTTCTTACAGGCTGGATTAAGGTCCCATCCACATGTGTGTCCTGTACATTTCTCTGTTCCCTTAAACTTGCTGCATCTTGAGAGGAAAAGACTTCATAGTTTCCACATACAGGACCTGATATCGATTTGAAATTTCTAGTGGTGTGGAATTCCTCCTGCTTCTTTTCTCTCTGGTGGCTGCAGTCTACCTATCCTCATGTCTCCAACCTGTAGAATGGCACTGTGACCTCTTGCTACTGATGATTATGAACTGCCAGGCATCCTCTCTGACTTCTTTTCTCACTGATTCCTTTGTGTCCAGCTCCATTCTTTCTGAAACCTGAGATACTGGTGTTTCCTGAATCCGATTGCCTAGGAACCCCCCCAGTTTTGCTGATTCTTAGGAACATCTCAACTTGCCCAAGAAGTCCAATTTACCTCTAATCCAACAATCTTTTCCTTCAGCACAGATACCAATTTGCACTTCATGCACAGGAAATCCCTTCTGTCTTCAGGCAGGAAAGAGAACATGGCACATCCACTGCCACTGTTCCGCTGCTTGCCATCCAGATATCACATGCATTGCTAAACCTAGAAGGAAAGTCTTTCACACTCCCTCTCTCAAATCCCTCCAAAAGTCCCTTGTTAGTTGCCTCTCTCCACAGCTCTCAAGTTTTACCAAGCAACAAGTGACTTTTAATACCAAGTCTTCCCTCGTCAGCTCGGCTCCTCACCACCAGGGAGTGATTAACCACTCAGAGACTTCAAACAGCTGGGCTGATCAAAGCTTGAATGGCTAGAGCCTTGCAGCCTTTAGTAAGGCACTGATCAAAGCTCCTATAAGTTACCCAGTTTTTAATCCATTAATGGGTCATGTTAATTTTATATTGTTCTAATTTTTTTTAAATCAAATTTTCATGTTAAACCAAGTACCCTTCTCCTATTGAGTTCAGCAAACTCTGTGATCATTCACAGAACCCATGTTTATATTCTGATTCACCTATATCCACCCTTCTCTTTAGTGGTTGAGCTACAGTGACAGCTTCTTACCTGTGGAAGCCATTGGCAGTGATCTGAGATTTTAATGCAAGTTCTTCAGGTGTATTCTCACCTGGATCATCCAGAAAGGAACCACACTATACATAGGACTGAACTGAGGTCCTAAGGTTCAACACACTGAGCCAGACTATTATAGATTTGGAAGAACACTGTGTTCTTCACTATGGGATAAACTCGATCTATGAATGTACATGTAGATCTCCCATTGGCTTTACAGGAAATTCTGTGTATATGTCCAAGGGAGGGATTTAGCTGTCTGCTGCTCAGAAATAGTTAAGTTTTTGTGTCTAGAGTTTGTGTGTTGTTGATTTTAGTTTATTTTAGCGTGGAGTGAACAACAAACCTGTCTATCTTCCTCAACAGGTCAACAGGAGAATAAAAGGTCAAGTGAATTAATAGATAAGCTACTGTATAAAAGGAAAGTTTGAAAGCCCCTGGAAACAGTTTGTGAAACTTTTTTTCTTTTTCTTTTTTTTCGGTCTGGTTACACAGTTTAGTTGCCGAGTTGATTGCACTCAGTTTGGAATCCATTTCTGAAACAAAGAGCTGTCTGAAAAATTCTGCCATCCTTTCTTATTGCTACTCAAAGGCTACAGAACTAAAGACGTTTAAAGACAGAAACCCATCCAGGACTGTCGTTGGAAATAATATTCAGTAAAGTAATTTTGCTAGTACTTTAGAGCACAAAGGCTATTTGGCATTCACAAGAGAAACACCCTAACTCTGGCTTAGATTGTCTGTGCATATTGGTGAATACAGTGGCCTTTACTGACTCATACATGAAGCAAGATTAGTGTCTAGAAAAAAACAGCTCACATTTGGAATCGGATAGCCATCTCCAGCAAGTATCTACAAAACGTATGACTGCAGTGGGGATTGTGTAGCATGCAACAGGAACACAAACGAGATTATTACATTTTAATTCTGTGTTGTGTTTTAGTTTTTTGCAATTCTTTGTTTCTTTCGATCGGATGGGGGAAAGGATGCTGCTTGTTTTAGCTGTATATATGGTTAGGTCTACACAATGAGCTAGATGGGGCCAGATGCTTGCACATGCCTGTGGGAGAGTGGGTGAAGGAATAAAGAGGCTTACCTCTTTGTAGCACACACACAGCACCTGGGAACAAATGTAGAGTCTTCCAGCACCCATGCAGGCAATAGCAAACATCAAAGAGATTGAAGAAAAAGGCTGGGGTCTTGCCTGATTCCCATTAAGAGCAGCACACAACAACCCATCTGAAGTGTGCAAGTTATATTGGTCCTACAAAAGCCATTAACAATGCAGTATATACTTTAGGGCCATCTACAAGCAACTTACCTAATAACTAACTTTTTTATGTATATATGTAGATATGTCTCTTTTATAGAGCACACCTTTTGCCTGGGTCAGCAGCACGCAGCTAGGTAAGCAGCAAGGAGCATGCTATGCCCTTGGATGTGGGGAGGCGCTCTGTGAAACATAATATACGCTCTCGCTGAGGGAGTAAAGTTAATACACCACTCCATCATGTAGATAAGCATAAAGGTAGAATTGCTTAGCCTTATACAGCTCTTCCTATTGAAGCACTACATGTTGGCATTAAGCTACAGCCCTTTCTCTGGGAGCAGTAAGGAGTCTCAGTTCCCCTGGTGGAAGGTTCTGGACACTAGACTGGTGGAAACTCTGAAGGACTATTCCTTGGGAAATTCTGATATTTTGAAATTTGACATTTTGTTCTGAGTCTGAATGGCAGTGTAATATAATATGACATAAAAGTTGAAACGATAATGTAGAAATGAAACATTTCAGCTGAATAAAAATAATCCGTAAGTTTCGAAAGAAAATTTAACAGTATTTTCCCATGATGTGATCCAATTTTGTGGAATCTGCATTTTTCAATGCAAAACTGACCCATCTGAAAACTGTTGACCAGGCCTACTCGAGATATTGTGGTACAGAGAAGCACAATGCATCCCAAAAGTCCTGGGAGCAAAGCCACTATCTCAGTTGTAAAACCAGGGATCTGACCAGAATAAATCAAATTGTATCACATTCTCATTCATTGTATGTGTTAAATGTGTATGTGATGCCTCTTCACCATTTCTAGGTATAAGTCTATAACCATCACAATGTTGTTCTTTGCCAGCTTCTCGGAGCCAATAGTTTTTCACATGAAAGAGCTGTTGCAACCCATCTTTTCCTGCTGTTTTATCTTGGAATGTTGTGTCATTATGTAATATAATTCGTAACAATAGGGGTGGCAGTTTATGTCTCTGACCAGTAGACTCCATTCAACAGAAGCCATTAAAAGATCAGTATTTGCCTGAAGATACTACACAGTTACTTCATATGTATTGTGGTTTGATTGATACTGAGGGTGGGGAGGGGAGGAATGGACCATCTGAACCTGGTGTCTAAGACAGTAAGAGACCCAAATCAAAAAGCTCGGGTTTTTTTATTTGCAAGCAGCTAGTTTGACAAAATCCCATTTCATGTGAAATGGAAACAAATTTCTAAACCACAAAAGCTGTCACAAAATCAAATTGTTGTCCTCATGACAACTCTAATTTACACTAATTCATATTTGAAAGGAGGCTCAAGAAGTTACTTTGAGGTATTTCTGCTACTGTGTAATTTGGTTGTAATATTATGGTACTGAATAAAATATGTGTTCTGATTTTTAGACTTTACATTATTTTATCCTGGTTTGGAGGTCTCAGAGGAATAATTACAGGAAAATTAGTTATGACTCTCAAATGAAGTCTTGACCTGAACTTTTAGTGACAAAGAATCTGAGGGTACTCAGCACTTTGTAGAAAGCTCTCAGAGCCTCACAAAACCAGAAACTTGAATTGATGTTGACTAGATCAAACTGTGGTGGCCTCACAGGACTCCTCCAGACACCTGAAGCGACAAATGGAACTCAAAGTCAGACAGCTTTGTGTGTGGGTGTCTTTACTAAAATACTTTGAGGACAAAACAGTGAAGACTCTTGGAGGCAAATAAAAAGCATATGAACACCAGATGAGAAGATCTCTGGAAAGGGAGAATCTGGAGATAAAAGAAGACAAATTGCATAATTCATGGAAATCTTTTGATTTCTGCAACCTTGGCTCCTATGTCCATAAATTTTTATGTGAAATCCTGCCCTCTATCCTCTGCCTGTAGAAGGCAATGTGTACAAAGGCAACCCATGGGGAAGCAGTGCAAATTCATGCTGACTATGTTCCGTGCAGCTGAACAATGCAGCATCCCTACTCCACTGGAGAGTGTGAATAGGCAAGGGTGAGGACATTGTCAGAATATCTGCATACTACATCATTTCATTAGCCACAAATCCCACACCGGAGGACTGCATCAGGCCATAGCTGCTACTACTAGAGGCCGCTGACAAAGTGACAGGTGCAGTTGCCCAAGACCCTACTTTCAAGTTAGCAAAAAAAATTTCCTGTTTTTTTCTCACTTTTGTTTTAAAGTGTAACTTTTAACGATGAAATTCCAAACTTTCAATTTTACTAATTTTGCCTCCCTGTTATTCTATCCCACCGTAGTTTTTTTTCCCTCAATCTTATTTTAAAATTTTTTGGTTTAACTTTTAAAATGGTTTCTGTGTGGGTTTATGTGTGTCTGTGGGCATATGTGAGGATGAAGGTTGTTTACAATGAGCTAGCCTCGGTGAGGGTTTATAACAGAGTTGTAAACCCTTGAAAATAGGAGTTTATAATGGAAAAAAAACTGACAGCCACAATACCAGCCACCACTGTATTATCACAATTTTTATAGTAGAATAGCGATCTACATCCTCTGGCTCGAACAGTACCATAAAAATTGAAATACCATGAAATGAATTTTTGTTTATTTACTGTACGGTGTTACAGCAATAATGTGTGAATTGGGTCTGTTTTCTGCAAGATTTAACAGCTCAGAGATCAACTGTGTAATTTACCCTCTGCTGTACATACATATCAATAGGTGCCGAATCCATCTATTGATATATCTATGGACGTTTTCACCGCAGTCAGAAGGGTGGTTGCAACACATGTAGACAAACACGAACAAGCTTTAATATACCTAATGCGAGTAACAGAGCTGTGAAGCTGCACAGTCATGCTGCCCAAGTAAATTCCCAGGGTCCAGGGCAGGCTTGTACATTCTGCACTATTGCCCATGCTGCTGCAGCTTCAGTGCTATTGCTACCCCTTAGTAGCTCGATTAAAGCTAACTCGTATATGCCTACGTGCCCTTGCAACCACACACCTGATAGCAGTGCAGACAGACCCTTAATCTACTATGCAATACATACTTAGGCCAATATTTGCAAATGTAGGTCTTGATCCCACAAATACAAGTATATGTATTGTTTTATTAACACAATTAGTCCGATTGAAGTCAATTGGGCTACTCATGTGAATAAAGTTACACTTGTCCTTAAGTGTGTGCATGATCAAGGGCTTTGCTGTCTAACATTAGGCACTTGAAATCATACTAATCACCTAAATAAAAGTGATCTGATGTTCAGAATGACTGAATAGCATACCTCCCATTGAAGCAGGAATCTGTGGATGTTCAACAAACTCTCAAAGTCAGGGCACTTATTTGGGTGTCTAATTATGATTTTAGGTAACTGGCTTTAGACAACTACATTTGAAATTTGGGGACATCGTTTTTAGCATATCAAATACTGTTAAAGGCTTAGCTGAATTGAACTTATGTCTTGCCCAGGATGCCAGCAGCCTGACCTAATAGTTGGAACAGGAATCAGAAACCAGGACAGGACAGGTCAGGTTACCAGGAAATCAGAAT